>NW_021632263.1:0-78932 GCF_004799145.2 Neltuma alba | reverse complement strand
CAACACCGTCATGATGGTCTTTGGATATTTTTTTTCTTCTTTTCCAGAAAATTATTAAATAATACTAATCGAGGTACCTTCTCTGAATTTTTCTATCGGCTCGTAACTCTGTTGATCTATCTTTGGGTTTCATTCTTTCCCTTTCATCACGGGAAATTCCTCTAATTTTTCTTGGGTCAAAAGTCAAACTGTAGACAGCTATTTTGACTTTCCCCAGATAGGGCATAAATAGGCTTTAAATTTAATTAAAGCTAACCTTGTCAGTTTCTGGGGACAGAATTAATTTTACAATCTGTGTAAATTCCTTAACTACTATTCCCCAGTTTTTCCTGATTATTTGAGGCCGTCTCATGGCTTTAAATAATTCAATTTAAGTTACTATCTCAAATTGTCTAAAACCCTAGAATGACTTCAGGGTATTTCTATCATTTCTATCCTTATATTGACTCTGGGATCCTATTTCCATTTTTCTGGAATTTTTCTAAGTCATTTGGGCCCTTTTTGCTAACTCTGAGCATTGGTTGACCAGAACTTTTATTATTTACAATTAGGTCCCTACTTGGCCTAGTAGTCTTTTCTTTGCAATTTGGTCCCTCCCTAGGCCTAACCTTTGGAACCATCTCTTGCAAGTTTCTGGCATAACCTTTGGCCCTTAGTTGTCTCTAGTTTGTCATTCTTTAGTCCCCGAACACTATTGTTTTACACATTTGCCCTTGGAAAATCTCTTTTTCCTTCCGAGGGATCTCCGGGACTTTCGTTGCATTGGACTTAGTAATCATCCTTTCCTTATGCTATTACTTATATCTATGAGCCAAAATTTAGGATGTTACAGTCATACATCATCATAGTCAATTGTACATGCCATCATCACCATTTAACATTACACAATATTGAGAGGCATACTTAAACATTAATCAATATAATGCATTACATAACATAATATCATAACAACTTATTAATTCTTTAGCTCGTCCTTCATTCTTGCATTTCCACACCTTGCATTGTTCTCCCATGATCTTTACATCTATTAGGATTGGTTAAGGGAGGGTGAGATTCAAGAGCATCTCAATAGCAAATATTACCTTTCATGCATGCAAGTGTATGATATGCTTGGTATCACATGCTTTCATGTTTTAAGATGTCATATTCATATGGTCAATATTTCAGACACACATGGCTATGAATTAAACAAGAAATAGAGCAATATTTTATCAATCATGCTTTTATTCATCATCAAGCAACATCAACACACAAGCATACATATCAAGTATACATTAGGGTAAGTTCACTACCTTTTATGCTTAAGCTTCCTTCTTGCTCCCTGCTTGCCAACTATCAAAATTGCTTGATCAATCTTGCCATTCCTCTTCCTTGATGTATCTTGGCCCTAGTAAACATTGTAAGTCAATTGCTATTCTGTTAGGACTATAGAGTTTTGCTAACCAACTTAGCACTTAAACTTGTTCCTCTTTAACCCTAAATTTCACTTTCTTTTTTATAGTCTTTAAAATCATTCCCTTAGTCATTTCCTACTCAATTTTTCTTAAGGAATCAAAATATGAAATTGGATTTATCAAGATTCAACTCCTTCCCTTATTTCTTGAGTTGGCCAAGTCATAAGGTCTTAGGATCCAAAATTTTTATTTTCCATTCTAATCCTTCCAAACATATTTTCTCCACATAACCCTACATAATTTTATTCTAAACTCATTGAAAGCTTCAAAATCATCAAAATCCAACCCTAACCCCAAGAACCAGCCTTGGCCAAACAGTTCCATTATATAACACAATCATGAAATTCAACCAATTTCAAAATAAAACCACTAGATTCTTGTTCTTTCAAACCTTTAAACCTTATCCTAGCATCAATTTCATCTTCCTCTTAACTTAACAATTTGTCTAGCCCTTTTACTAAGGGTTTCAAGCTTTAAAAAATCAAAAACCCATAACCAAAATTAGCAAGACATAAACCAAGTGAAACTACATCAAAAACCATGGTCTTACCTTGTCTTATAGCTTGAATTTGCCTTGAATTTCATGAGCTTCTTCTTCCTCCTTTTCCCTTAAGAAATTTTGGTCTCTCCCTCTCCTTTCTCTATGTTGGCCGAAACTTGGCCTAAATAGGGAAGGGAGGTATTTATAAAATTTTGCTTAAATCCTAGCTGTTGATCTTATGTGTGTGTGACTTGATCTTGGCTATTTATTTGATCTCTTTATCATGTGTCCCTTATCATCTTGGTTATTGCAAACTAACCCTCTTAGGTGTCCTCCATAATCAATACCAAAGCTACCTTATATGCCACCTCAAGGGACACATAATCCTACATGTGATTATAAGTAATATTTGATTACGTAATTCTATTTCTTTCAAATTTAACCCTTAATAATTTGTATTATTATCCATGTCCCTTCATCAATTTGGAATTAAAATAGGGAGGAAATTAATAGGAAATTCGTGTAAAATGCAGCCCCTAGGTATTCCTACACCTATCTTGCCATTCTGCACCATATCAGGTACTTTTTGGGTTCTGACTTACCCAAAACCATTAGGACAAGTTCTCGTATGCCTTTCTCATCTCATATAAGTCTACATGGCATTATATAACATGCCCAAAGAGGAAGTAATACTCTTTCTTTGTTCTTCCATTAAACATTTAATAATATTTATTTTGGAGTAAACTTAATTGAATTCTCTCTATTGGTCTACAACTCTGAGAATCTGTCTCTAGGTACCAATACTATCTTTTCATCATGGGAAATTTTTTTAATTTTTCTTAAGTCAAAAGTCAACCTCTAAACAGTTTATTTTTACTTTTCCCAAATAGTGCATAATCTAGCTTTAAATTCTTTTAAAGCCAACCTCTTTACTTTTTGTGGACGTAATCATTTTTAAAACCTGTGATAATTTCTCAAGTATTCTCCCCTCTTTTTTTTCCCAATTATCTAAGGTCTTCTCATATTTTAAATAATTCAATTTGAGCTAATATTCATAATTAGCCAAAACCCTAGGAATTTCATCAATTTGCTACAGGGGTACTTTTATCATTTTTAACCTTATACGAGCTTTAAAACCTTATTTCCTATTTTTCTATAATTTTATGGGCTTTTTCTAGAATTTTGGGCGTACTTTCCATTACTGCCCTTTCCAGCCCAAAAATTTCTAAATTTACAGTTAGGTCCCTTCTCTGTTTAACGTGGCGGCCAGCGCGTTAAACAAAAAGGTAGTACAGGCGGCATCAATCATGATTAAACAATACCAGTTGCTTAAGAACATATGAGACTGGGGCCCTATTTGTCAAATGCAGTTAATGACAGAAGGAGTCGAAACACTATAAATGAATTCTCTGACAACAGAATAGATCTAGGATGCAAAAACAGGATCAGCTAGTGAACAAATTGCGAAAAAGGAAGTTGGAAAGATGAATAAAGAATTTCGAGCTACTAGTGGAAAAAAGTGTTGAAACACAAAGGAAGAATGTATGTACCCTCCTCCATTAACAAACTTCAGAGAGAAGATTCCATATGAGACACACAAAAGCAAGTATATAATTTATCAGGGAATGACCAAAATGTATCGTGATCTTAAGATATTATTTTGGTAGCCCAGAATAAAAAAGGATATCACATAGCATGCATAAAAAAGCCTCACATGCCAGAAGATTAAAGTTGAACACTAGAAACCTTCAAGATCTCTACGACCCTTAGATATTCCTGAATGGAAATGGGATTTTATTATGGGATTACCTCGTATATCATTTGGGTATGACGCTATATAGGTGGTAGTGGACTGGTTAACAAAATCAACCCATTTTCTTACAATAAAGGTGAAGTACCTACCTGAAAAACTAGCAAGGTTGTATGTCAAGGAGATAGTCTGATTACATGGGGTATCAAAAAATATTGTGTTGGACAGGGATCCTCATTTTATGTCTTGATTTTAGATAGTAATGTAAGAAGCGATGGGTACTACTTTGAGATTTAGTATTGCATATCATAAGCAAATAGATGGGCAAACACAGTGCATGATCCAAACACTAGAGGACATATTGCGAGCATGTGTATTGGATTTCAAGGGAACTGGGATGAAGATTTGCCATTAGTAGAGTTCGCATAAAACTACAGTTACCATTCTACTATCCAGATGGCTACGTACGATGCCCTATATGGAAGGAAGTATAAGTCCCTATTATGTTGGACGGAACTCAATGAAAGGAAAATTTATGGTTTGGAAATAGTAGATCAAACCTTGGAACAAATCAAGATAATCAGACAGAAGTTACTCACAGCCCAAGTAGACAGAAGAGTTATGCTGATACAAAAAGAAAGCTGTTAGTATTTGAAGTTGGAGATCACATGTTTCTTAAAGTATGCCCAACTACTGGAGTAGGTCGATCCCTTAAAGCATGAAAGTTAACTTCAAAGTATATTGGATAATTCCAGATTCTTCCAAAAATTAGACCTATAGCCTACCGACTAGCCCTACCCCCAATCTCAGCCAAATACATAATGTCTTCTATGTTTCCTAATTAAAGAATCACGAACCAGATCCCACACATGTTATCAAGCATGATAACATCAAGATAAAAGACAACTTATCTTTTAAGGTATGACTAGAGCAAATAGTGGACCGAAAAGTTAAACAGCTCTAAAATAAGATGATTCTGCTAGTCAAGGTGATTTGAAAAAGCTCAACCTATGAGAAGGCAACATGGGAGGTGGAAGATAAAATGAAAAGTAAATATCCAAAACTCTTCATATAAAGGTATGTTTCAAATTTTAAGGACGAAATTTATTTTTAGAGGGGCGAAAATGTCATAACCTGTTAATTTTAACCTGAAAAATGATGAAATTAGGATTGATCAAGGGCCACGTAGTATAGTAAGAACATAGACAGAATAACTTTTAAACTGAAACAAGATCAGGAGCCGGATAATCATTTTCAAAATATCTGGTCAATATTAATCAGAGTGGGAAGGTATACTCAAAATCCTAAAAAATTCTCAGAAAACCATGAAAAATAGAATAAAGGGCATAGAATAGTATTTAAGGCCTAAAAAATGAAAATAGAATAAAAAAATAATTCTTGAATCTTCTGTATTTTTTTAGAGGAAAATTGGCCAAAATGAATTAATTAAAATATGTGGAGGCCTCGGTCATTCATGAAGAATTTAGAAAAATTATTTGGGAGGTTATTATGAATTTTAAAATTGTTCTCAGCTTTTAGAGACACAAAGGGAAGCTTTAAATATAATATATTTAAAGCTTAATTTTTATCAGTAAAAGGTTAATTTCGGGAAAATTTTAATTGAAGGAGTCAAAGGTTAAAATACAATCTGAAAAAAATTAGGAGAACCTCTTCTCATTAAAAAGAGGCTAATAGCGTAAAGAAATATAGTTTTAGAAGTAGTGGATTTAATAGGATCTGAGAAAAATTTAACCAGTAATGGGAGATTATATAGTATAATGAGTGTAAGCTTAGTGAGACAAAATTTTGCTTATTCTTCTGGTTGATTTGGCACCAAAATAAGGAGGGAAGGACCTAAATAAAATAATACAATTTGTTGAAGGGTAAACTTGAAAGAAGGAATTATTGAATAAAAAATTTACATTTCCTATACATGTGTAATAGGTGGCACAAGTGAGGTGTCCCATGGTATTAAAGAAGGGGACGTATACGGGGGCTAATATGGCAAGATTATGAAGAGAGATGGAGTGATTGAGCTCAAGTTATTATTATCTTTTCATTACATTATCCTTGATTTTGTGGTATTTTCTGGCCCTTTTTAATGATCATTGTGCTTAATTTAGATTAAGAGTCCTTACTTTAAGTTAGTGTCTTTTTGAGGATAAAATTGTCATAATTGGTTATTAATTGTATTCAATTGATTTCTAGGACAATTGATACTTCAATTTGTTGCTTTTTATTGTAGGACACTAGAGATTGGGGCCAGAATTGAAAGACTTAAGGCACAAGATGCAAAGAGGAGCTCTCTGCCATAGTTCGCCGCGGCACACTTCTGCTTTCGCCGCGGCGAACGTTGCCCATCAAAGGAAAGCTCTTTGCCATGTTTCACCGCGGTGAACCCCTCGTATTAGCAAATTTTAGACCCGACCATTTCAGGAAAATCTGACCTACCCACCCCAGGAACCGACCTATACATGTAATTTTCGGGTTAGAAACCATATTTTGGGTATGGGTAAGGTCAGACATAAGGAGATAGCCACCACTTATGTTTTCTATCATCATCTCTTCTCATCTTTCCCACAGAACCCTAATCCTCCATCTCCATCTCCTTCACCTTCCATTTTCCTGTACTTCTTCATCCACTTTCATTTCCTTCATCTCCTGACCATTATGGCTGAAGATTTACCTCTGGTTGGAGCTGATTCCAAGGCTATGATGAGCTAAGCTTTTCCAACTCTTGAAAATGGTGGAGTGGCATGAGTTTCCAAGCTTCAAAGGGGAGTTCTAGTTTTAATCTTTAGTTTCTAGCTATGTGTTTATAATTTCCTAGGTCTAGGAGTTGTAAAGTTTTAGTTAGACACTTTGATTAATTCTGTAATCAGTGATTAATGATTAACATTTGTAATTTGGATTGATTGATGTTGAATTTGTGCTTAAATATATGTAGTTGCATAAATGCCTATTGTGACTCTCATGATTTTCTCCTATCTTGCATGGTTATGTTTCGGTACTGAGTTGATTGTGTGTTACATTGAGCCAATTGCATGATCATTCCAAATTTATACATTAGGGAAGCTAAACAAAGTTTTCATTAATGAGTTCATTAATGAAAGCTTTGGACTCATTGAGTTAATGAGGTTCTTATTAAGAAAACCTAATGGATTTTGAAACTCCCAATATTTAAGTGAACTATGATTGCCATCAAAACCATTTTCAAGAGATTTCCTATCAATCATTTCCATTACTTCATTATTATCTTAAAAACTCCAAAAACATAGTATCTTAGGTTTGTTTTCATTGCATTCAATTTTGGCACATTTCATTAAATGTTAAAAACCCAGAAACCCCTTTTCATTACTTTGCATGGCATTTAGTCTAACTTAGGTAATTAATTAAGGCTCCCAAGCGTGAAACGACCTGAGTTTGCATTATACTGCATAGCTTGGATTTATTTTTAAGTGAGAACCCTAAAGCGAATGATAAAAAGGCTCTCATCAAGTGGCGCCGTTGCCAGGGAGCCAAGAAATTGGTTCTCTAGGTTAGCTTGTGCTAATTGGTTGTCAATTGAAGTTTTGATCTTTTTGGGTTGCATCTTAGATAGTTTAGTTGCATATTTGTTCATAGTATAGGTTTTCATCTTGCATAGCCTCAAAATTTTTGGAAATGCAAACAAATATACTGATTTTCTTGATTTTTAGCATCTCTCACGTTGCATCAGTGGAGTCCAGTATCTGATAAGCATTCTGTGACACTTCGCCATGGCCAACCTGACCTTTTGCCGCGGTAAACTTTCTGAAAAACCAAAGGATTCCTCTCGGGATACCTTCGCCGCGGCCAACTCCCTGCAATCAGATATCTGGTCGCCTTTGTCAACCTTCGCTGTGGCCAACCTCTACTTTCGCCGCGGTAAACTCTTCTGGAAAATTTTGAAACTTACACTTTTTGCTTCTTTTTCTGTGCATACATACTCATACTCACCCATACACTTGCATACTTACCCATACATTTGCATTCATCACATTGCATGCTTTTAGTTGACTTTGCGTGCTGCAAGTCAATTTTATTTGCTCTTTCTCTTATGACTTTTATCTTGTATGCCACGGAAAACAAAACTTGTGCCCTATAACCTTGAGATTGAGAGAAGACTTAGAGAGATAAGAAGAGAGAAAAGAATTGAGGGGACAAGTGAGTTGGTGATTGAGCAAGAGAATATTTCTGTGGAATCTAGCCTATCTAGTCGTGAGAGTGAGCCTACTGACCAAGAGATAATGGCTGAATTACCACAAAACCAACCTAATCCTAACCTGAATGCTAATCAAGTGAGGAATGGTGGTAATGGTGAATAAGAGAGAGTAGGAGAAAATAATGGAAACCCTAGGAGAAGAACAATTAGGGAAGCCACAACTTCTGATGTAAATTTTGATCCTTTTACTGTGGCTTGTCCAAATTTTGAAGTTAACTTTGAGATTAAAGGTTTATTGATTAACTCTCTTCCTAAATTTCATGGCTTGATAGGAGAAGACCCATACCTCTATCTGCAATCTCTTTCTATGATTTGTCAGAGTATGAAGCCTGTGGGAGCATCATTGGACCAAGTGCTATGGAAGGTTTTTCATCTATCCTTGGAAGGAAAAGCTAGGGAATGGTACATGAGCCTCCCAAGACATGTAGCTGATGCATACCGCAGTTGGGGGAACTTAAGGAAGGCATTTTTGGAGAAATACTTTCCGGCTTCTTGTACTTCATCAATGAGGAAGGAGATTTATTCTGCCAAGCAAGACTATGACGAATCTCTCTATGATTACTGGAATAGATTTCAGGACCTACTTTCAAGATGCCCACATCATCAAATTCCGGATGAACAACTGGTGCAGTACTTCTATGATGGGGTGAAGAACCAAGAGAAGGGTATGTTGGATGCTGCATTGGGAGCATCTTTGATAGACTCCACTGCTGAGGAGGCTTGGGATTTGATAAAGAAGATGGCCCCAAATCATCAACAATCTGGTGTGAGAGATACTAGAGGAGTGCATGAGGTGGGAGCTGCTTCGGTGCACAGTAGAAGAATGGACGCTTTGGAATCAAAAGTAGATTCTTTGGGAAGCAAAGTGACATCTCAATTGTCTTTGATCACTGTTGAATTGAAGAATATGAGTGTCAATCGCCCATCCGCTCCTATGGACATTACAGCGCCTAGTTGTGAAACATGTGGATTAGTCATGCATATTTCTAGCATTTGTCCAGACCGTTATGAGGAAGTGTCTGCAGTCTTCCAAGGCCGTCCAAATCAAAAGTGGGACCCCTACTCCAACACTTACAACGAGGGATGGAAGGCAAACCCTCGATTGGGCTGGAGGAATGATGATAGTAGACCTCCAAATAGATTTCAAAAGAGTGGAGGAGCTGGTCCATTTTCAAACCAGTTCCAAAACCAATCTCAAGCCCTAACTGTCCCACCTAAGGATGAAACAAATCAACTCCTACAAAATATGATGACCTTAATGAAGGAAGAAAGGGCTGCTAACGCTACTCAGTTCAACTCTTTAGCTTCACTAATTCAACAAGACTCATCCAAGAATGATGCTAGATTTAGTGCTTTGGAAAAGAGGATGGAGCAATGGGAGACTAAATCTGAGAACATCAACTCCTATGTAACTCAGTTGTCCAACAACATGAGTGAGCAACAAGCAAGGAGCAGTGGCGCAATCCCCTCCAACACTGTTATCAATCCTAAGGGCTTGAATGCTATTACCCTTAGGAGTGGGAAGCAAGTAAATTTTAGAGAAGAGGAGGATGAAGTTATAGATGAGGAAATCTTGTGTGATGCTGCCACAAGCACCTTCAAAAGTGAAGCATTCTGAAAGCTCCAAGGAGAAGAGGCTAAAGCTGAAAGAAGCCTCAAAAGAACATGATGGCAAGGGCAAAGCTGTAGAATCTGAGCCAAGCAATCATGGAGCCTCAAGTAAGGAAGGTAAGGAGGTAAACATCAATGAACTACCTTTCCCTAATGCTTATTTGAAAAATGTGAAAATAGGTAAGGAGAGGCAAGATCATGAGTTGCTTGAGACATTTAGGAAAGTAGAAGTGAATATACCCTTGCTTGACCTGATTAAAAAGATTCCTAAGTATGCTAAGGTCTTAAAAGAATTATGCACTCAAAAGAGGAGATTTAAACCTAATGAAAGAGTCCAATTACCCTCTAATGTGTCTACTTTGTTTAAACCCCAAATTCCTGTAAAGTATCAAGACCCTGGATCTTTCACTGTCCCTTGCACCATAGGAAAGGTTACTATAGGGGGAGCCTTGTTAGATCTAGGTGCAGCCATTAATGTCATGCCTAAGTCCGTATACATCTCTCTAGGAGTTAAGACTCTTAAGTCTACTACTGTTGTGCTCCAATTAGCTAATAGGACTATTAGGTATCCTGAGGGCATTATTGAAGACATTTTAGTCCAAGTTAAGGGATTGGTGTTTCCTGCTGATTTTTATGTGCTTGACATGTCTTCTGAACTTGTAAATGACACTACACTCATCTTTGGTCGACCTTTCTTAAGGACTGCTAATACCATGATTAGCATGAAAGAGGGCACCATAACTATGGAGGTGGGTGATAATAAAGTTTCTTTTGACATGTATGAAGCAATGAAACATCCTTATGAGGACTGTAACACCTTACGTTTACGACCTTATATTGTGCCAAGTTAAGACATTCGGAAGCGCAGTCTAAGGTTACCGAGTTGAAAAATCTGAATTTGAAAATTCCTTTTCCCGCATTACTATTCACAGTAACCTTAAACTTGGCATAACTTTGAAAAATCATAACTAATTCTAAAAAAATCGAAACGAGGTCGTTCCAAGTCTCACTCGAAGCTCTTAACATCATCTATCAAAGAAAAAGGACCTCAGGTTCCGCTTTAATCAGAAACGCATTCGTTTTCAATTTCGAAAAGTACTGTTCATTTGGTCATTTTTCCATTTTCCAGGATTTTTGCCTAACTTTGAAAAGGCATAACTTCTTACGCAGAGCTCCGATTGTGACGCTTTACCACTCATTTTAAAGGGAAAAATAAGATCTATTTGCATGCCAAATTTCAAGGAAAAAATCAACCATTTGACCAGGGTCTTCGTTGGTCAAAGTTTGGTCAAATCTAGACCATTTTTATCCTCCTTTTTCACTAATTCTAACAGCATTTCGTTTTTCACTATAATCATACCATAATCACATGTAAAGCTATTCTATCATTAATATATATTCCAAAAAGGGTATCATATTGTATTCATGATCATAGCATGTTTACATGGCTTGAAAGAGAAAGGTTCAAAACCGTATAATACATTACATAATTCATAACTTCCTCAAGCCATGACTATTTCCTTTCCCTTCTCCTTGGCAGTAGTGGCACCTAGGATATCATGTTATAGGAGGAATGAGATTTCATAGAAATCCCAGTAGCATTGAACATACAACCATCAAGTCAACATGCATAAGATGTCATGCTACATGC
Organism: Neltuma alba; assembly: GCF_004799145.2. NCBI lineage: Eukaryota > Viridiplantae > Streptophyta > Magnoliopsida > Fabales > Fabaceae > Neltuma > Neltuma alba. Next base: position 67,742 of record NW_021632263.1, on the reverse strand, counting down.
AGTATAATAACATTTCTAGTCTTTATGCCATGCCATAATCATTCTGTATCCATGTCATCATATCATGGAGCATATAATCATTCTGGTTAAAACTCAATCATGCAAGAGCCAAGGCATACATTGCAAGGAGTTCACATCATCTGTACATAACATTCTCATGGCACATAAACACACATAGCAGATACACCAAACGCAGATCAACAAAATAATTGCAGTTCACGCTACCTCAATTCCTTGCTTAACGTTTCCTCCTTGATCCCTTGCTGGAGATCCTCCTAGGTTTCCAGAAGAATTGCCTATCAACCATATAGTAAGGGTATGGTAAATTCCATATCCAGTATACCATTCTTTCTCAATATAATGCTACCCTTGTATCTTTCAATTTATAATTTCTGTATACCTTTCCTAGACCTTTGACCTTTGTTTGACCAAGCCTTAATCCTCAATTAAGGTCTTGGAATTCTTCCTTAATCCATGATTAATCATGCTTTCTTGGTTAATCACTAACCCTTAATCCTTAATCCAATATTTAATTAAGGTCCTCAAGTCACATAGTCATAATCCTCTAAAATTAAATCACTAATCCCTTTTTGGATTAACCATTAATCATTCTCTAATCAACATGATTAACCATTAATCATTCCTTAATCAACATGATTAATCATTAATCATTCTCTAATATGATTAAGCTTTAATCAATCCTTATTTAACATGATTAATCATTAATCATTCTCTAATCAATATGATCAAGCTTTAATCATTCCTTAATCAACATGACTAATCATAATTAAACATCCTTCAATTAGCATAACTAATCACTAATTAATTAGGGTAGCTAACCTTAATCACTTACTAATCCTTAATCAAATATCATGACTAATCTTAGCTATCACTAAACCATAATTAATCAAGGCAATTAATCCTAATCTTCCTCAAATAAATAATCAACTAAAAGTAATTAACACTTAGGGAGATAAACATACCTTAATTAGTGCTTAATCGGCGATTAGAGGTGTCTAAGCTTGCTGTCTCTCTTTCTCTCTCTTCTTTCTTCCTTTCTCTCTCCTAGAACTCAAGAACACAAAATTCTCTCCCAACAAAACCTCTTGGCCGAAATCTTCATGGAAGGGGGGGTATTTATAGGCCTTGATATTTCAAAATGCCGAAAATGCCCTTCGGGAAAAAGATGCGATCTCGGCCGTCCATTTTTTTCTACTTTACACATGGACAAATCTTAGGGCACACACCATAAGAAAGTGACACATGTAGGGACACCTAATCACCATGTGATTTTCATGTGGAAAATAAATATTATTTTATTGTTTTGTCTCTTATTTCCCTTTATGCCCTTGAACAATTTGGAAAATTCCAACTTTGTCCTCCCCTTCTAATTTTGGCCGAATTATTGCTCTTAATATTGGAAAAATATGACTCATCCAATAATCAGTGCAATCCACTGATTATTGGTGTACTTCCGGCCCGATTTTCCAACAATCCTGTCCAATTTACTGTCACAAAATTTCGATTTCAACACCTCATTAAATTCCCCTTATTCCAAGGGTAATCCATGATTTTTCTCAAGTTCTATCTCCCTCTATAATATTCTAAATTTTATTCTGTCAAAAATCACTATTCTACCGATAATAATTCGGTAATAAATATTCTTTAAGCTAACCTCTGTACATCCAAAGGTGGGAAATAATTTTATAAATTAGGATAATATGTCACATAATTTATCCATATTTTTTCCTTGAATTTTTGAGGCCTCTATATATTTTAAATAATGGAAATTGGCTAATTTTCCTTAATTAACCAAAAATTCCAATAATTACAAATAATTTCCTGGTAAATTATTTTTAATCTCATATTCATCTTCTAAGCCTCAAACATTATTCTGTACCCTCCTTTCTATTTTTCATGATTTTCTGGGAATTTTCAGGAAATTTGGACATTATTTCCAATACTGCCTTTTCTTAACTGATCTTTTCAGAAATGACCGTTATGTCCCTATCCTGATTTTTTCCTCATAACCTGGATCCTCTACCAGTCTACTATACTACTTGGCCTTAGTCAGTCACAAATCATTCATCAGTTAGAATAAAATTATCAGGGTGTGACAAGGACTATTCACTTTTGGGGGTTAACATGATAGACATTGCTGTTGAGGATGCATGCTCTGAAGTTGAATTGCAAAATGACTCTTTCTATTCTGATATTTATACTGATGAATCTATTGATGAGAATGAATCCATTTCTTCCTTTTCATCTCTTTACTCTACACCTTCTACTTGCTCATGTGGTGGTGATGTTACATGTCTTGATTATACTGTGGTTAATTGCATGCTTTCTATCCCACACACATTTTCTGTTTCCTCCCTTGACTCCAAAGTAGACTTTGATTCCTCTATTATCAATGATGATTCCCTTGGGGAAAGGTTTCCTGTTGTTGTTTCAGATATGGAGGAAGAAGTCATGGAGAAGAATCCCTCTAAGGCAGTTGCTGTAGATCAACTAGAAGTTGGTTCAACGCTTGGAGAGGAAGTTAACTACAAGGCTGAGGAATTATCACTGGTTGAAGGAAAGGGGAGTAATCTGTTCTCTCTTGAAATTCATAAATTGATTCCTTCTATTGTGCAACCACCTACACTTGATTTGAAACCCTTACCTCCTACTTTGAAATATGCTTTCCTTGAGTCTAATGAACAACTACCTGTTATAATTGCTAACTCACTATCTGAGAGTGAGGAAGAGAGACTCTTATTTGTTTTGAGGGAGCATAGAAGGGCAATAGGTTGGATACTAGCAGATATACCTGAAATTAGTCCTGCTGTGTGCACACATAGAATTTTACTGAATAAGGAATCAAAACCAGTGAGACAACCCTAAAGAAGATTGAATCCTCTTATATTAGATGTAGTTAAGAAAGAAATAACTAAATTGTTGAGTGCTGGGATAATATATCCAATTTCTGATAGTGAGTGGGTCAGTCCGGTGCATATTGTGCCAAAGAAGAGTGGGGTAACAGTAGTAAGGAATGAAAGGGATGAGTTAATTCCTACAAGGGTTCAAAACTCATGGCGTGTGTGCATAGACTATAGGAGACTTAATGATGCAACACGTAAGGATCACTTTCCTATACCCTTCATTGACCAAATGTTGGAGAGACTAGCTGGTAAATCACATTACTGCTTTTTAGATGGCTTTTCTGGCTATTTTCAGGTACCCATAGCCCCCGAGGATCAGGATAAGACCACTTTCACATGCCCCTTTGGTGCCTTTGCTTATCGAAGGATGCCATTTGGGTTATGTAACGCTCCAGACACCTTTCAAAGCTACATGATGGCGATTTTTAGTGACCTTTTAGAACACAATATGGAGGTCTTCATGGATGATTTTACGGTTTATGGGGAGAGCTTTGATCAGTGCCTAAATAGCCTAAGGCAAGCTCTAGAGAGATGCATAGCCAAAAATCTTGTTTTGAACTTTGAGAAATGTCATTTCATGGTGGGTAGTGGCATAGTGTTAGGTCACCTTATCTCTAGCAAAGGGATTGAAGTTGATAAGGCTAAAATTGAAGTTATCTCATCTTTGCCTTACCCCACTTGTCTTAAAGACTTAAGATCTTTTCTTGGGCATGCAGGGTTTTATAGGCGCTTTATTAAAGATTTTAGTAAAGTTGCCTTGCCTCTTTCTACTCTACTTAAAAAGGATGTTGAATTTAATTTTGATGAAAAATGTAGACATACCTTCGATACTCTCAAGTCTATGCTTGTTTCACCTCCTATTTTGACTGCACCCAACTGGAATTTACATTTTGAACTCTCATGTGATGCTTCTAATTGTGCAGTGGGTGCTATGCTTGGCCAAAAGGAGGAGAAGCAATCTAGAGTTATAGCCTATGCCTCTAAAACACTTGACCCAGCTCAAGTCAACTATACCACCACTGAGAAAGAAATGTTTGCCATTGTATTTGCTTTAGACAAATTTAGACAATATCTAATCAATTCTCGAGTGGTTGTGTATACAGATCATGCAGCTGTCTGCTATTTGCTCAAAAAGCCACAATCTAAACCAAGATTGATTAGATGGGCTTTATTGCTTCAGGAGTTTGACATTGAGATTAAGGATAGACCCGGGGTAATGAATCAAGTAGCCGATCACCTGAGTAGGCAACCGGAAGACACAAGGGGAGTAGACTCTTCTGACTTGACTTGTGATTCTTTTACCGATTCAGCTTTATGCTCTATGGTTTCTATAGAGCCTTGGTATACTAATATTATCAATTATCTCATGTCTGGACTCACTCCTCCCTTTATGTCTAGATTTCAGGCACGAAAGCTTCGTAGCGAGTCAAAGTATTACATTTGGGATGGCCCTCATCTGTGGAGGATGTGCAGTGACCAAGTAATATGTAAGTGTGTGCCGGAGGAGGATTTTGAACCTATTATTTCAGCTTGCCATTTCATGGTTTGTGGTGGTCATTTTAGTGCAAAGAGGACATCTAGAAAGGTCTTAGATTTAGGATTTTATTGGCCCACCCTCTTCAAAGACTCTTTTACATTTTGTAGATCTTGTGACAAGTGTCAACGATTTGGGGGGTTGGGAAAAAGACATGAGATGCCTCAACAACCCCTTCTATTTTGTGAGATTTTTGAGGTCTGGGGAATTGACTTTATGGGACCCTTTCCTTCTTCCCTTGGTTTTGTATATATTTTATTAGTCGTAGATTATGTATCCAAATGGATTGAAGCTATACCTTGCAAAAAAGATGATGCCCCAATTGTACATAGATTTCTTAAATCACACATTTTATGTAGGTATGGGATCCCTAGGGCTATAGTGAGTGATCGGAGAACACACTTTTGTAATAGGATAGTCAACAGCCTACTGTCTAAATTTGGTGTCACTCATAAAATCTCTACTGCCTATCACCCCCAAACCAATGGCCAAGCTGAAATATCTAATAGGGAAGTGAAGCATATTTTGAAAAAAATGGTCAAGCCATCTAAGAAGGACTAGAGCTCACTCTTAGAAGAAGCATTATGGGCTTACTGGACTGCTTACAAATTGCCCATTGGCATGTCTCCCTACCGCTTAGTATATGGAAAGCCATGTCACTTGCCAGTGGACCTGGAACACAAAGCATATTGGGTGGTCAACCAGTGCAACATGAATATAGAGTCCTCTGGCATGGAAAGGAAGCTGCAATTGCAAGAGCTGGAGGAGATTAGACTTGAAGCTTATGAGAACTCCAGACTCTACAAGGAGAAGACCAAATTTGTGCATGATCGGGGTATCTTGAGAAAGGAATTCAAGGAAGGTGATAGAGTGCTGTTGTACAAGGCTTAATTTACCTTTAAGCAAGGAAAATTCAACACCAGATGGGATGGGCCATACACAGTCACTAAAGCACACAACTTCAGTATGGTGGAGCTGTTACATGAGGAAACCGGGGCCAGATTCAAGGTTAATGGGCATCTACTGAAGCTCTACTATGAGAATCAAAAGCCTCCTTAACTCCCTGGTCGTTTCTTTCCTTTACTCATTTACATGCTTTTGCTTAATTATTGATCTTGCTATGTTATGTGCATTGTATGTTGAATGAGTGTGGGGAAGAAACCCTTTTCAGTAGGAAAGTAGTGTAGTTGTTGTTTGAATTCAATAAGCCCCTTGGAAGTTTTGATCTCTATCCTATCTTATTTTATGCTTGATGATTTGGTGCTTGTAATGAATTATATGATTCAGATTGATTGAGAAAGTTTGTTTGTGGTATACTGCTTAATCATGGACTTATTGAGCACCTTCTGATCTCTTTTGATGCACTTTAAAGTTTTTGAAGTATCCAACTTCATCTGTTGTTTGGTGTTGTGTTTCTCTGATGTTTGAGTGTTTTATGTATTGTTTTGTGCTCTTTGTGACACTTCACCGTGGCAAGCCCTAGCCTTCGCCGCAGCGAAGTGGTTCTTTTACTCCTGTATTGCTCTCGGTGACTTTTTACCGCGGCGAAGGTCGCTAGTCTGTGTGTTGCTCTCAGGACGGTTTGGCCGCGGCGAACATTCACCTTCGCCGCGGCGAAACCCTTCCTTTCTCCCTTTGTTTTCGCCTCGGGCATGGTTCGCCGCGGCGAACCTATTCTTCGCCGCAGTGAACCCGCCGTTTTTGCACTGGACGGTTTCATTTTTTCCCTGTTTTTCGCATGAATTTCCCATTTTGCCCCCCATTCTGACTCACCCATCCTTTTCTCTTGAACCCATTTCGGTCTTTTCCCCTACCCATTCCTTTAAACCCCCTTTTAACCTATTTGTTCTACCAAACCGTCGACCCCCCTCTCTTCTTTGAAGCCGGTCCCTCTTTGTCTTCTCCCATTCTGCAACAGCAGACAGCGCTCCCTCTCCTTTACATTTAACCCGTCGGCCCCTCCCTCTCCTTATCCCTCTCAGTCGCCTTTCCTCTCTCTTCTCTTCTCCCTTATTTCTTCCAATTTCCCGTTCTCTCTCTCTCTTTCTCTGCTCTTAGCCGTGCGCGCCTGCTCTCTCCCCCTCTCTTGTGGTATGTTTTCTCTCTTCCTTTGTTCTTTCCTTTAGTTTAATTTTGTTTAGTTGTTGATTTGCTTGTTTGTTCTGGTATTGTGTTGTTGAGTTGAGTTATTTTGTTGTTAGATTGTAGTTACGTAGCCTGTAGGTTATCTAATGATTCATAGTACATTGTGTTTTTCTTTAATCTCTTTACTTAATTCTGAAAACTTTTGATCATCTGAAAACCTATGAATCATTATATAACCATTTGCTACTATCTAGGTTGTAATTTTGGTTTTTTCTGGGTTCTTTAGGTTGAAGTTGTTTGTTCTATGTTTAATGTTTCTGTTGTTTGTTGCTACAGAACAATGCCTCGCACCAAACGCCCTAAACCCTTGCCCGCGGCTGACTCTGACTCAGGGAAAGACTTGTCTTATGACAACCTCTATAAGTTAGTAGACCAGCGCCCCCTCCTTAAGGAGAGACCCTATAACACCTTATGTTTAAATCAGTTAAATTTGCTTGCGGAAGCATTTGAAATCACTTTTGAAGGCTACAATTGATGAAAAATCAAGTTTGAAAATTTTCAATTACGAGTTACTATTCATTGTCACCTTAAAATGTGACAAATTTCGAAAATTCATAACTAATTATAGAAAAAATGAAATTGAGTGATTCTAAGTTCTATAGAAAGCTCTTTGGATAAAATTTTGAGGAACAATAGTTTCTGAACTGATTGCCTTGAAATTCAAGCTCAATTTCCTTTGAAAAAGTTACTGTTCATTTGGTCATTTTCGGATTTTACTGTATTTTTGCCTAACTTTGGAAAGGCATAACTTTCTACTCAATTATCAGAATCGGGTAAACTACCCCTCATTTTAAAGAGAAACATCAGATATCTTTGCTTGCCAAATCTTATGACCTAACTCACTCATTTGATAGGTCAAACTGGAGCTACAAACTCACTGCTCCAAGACTTGCGTTTTATCCCTTAACATCTCTTTAATTCTTTTTATTTCTTTGGCATACATAACATGGCCTTACTCTTTCCCGTTCATGCTCATACACTTTCATTCATGCCATAAATATTATAATTAAATACATGGCATCTTTGACATCCATAACATAGTTCACAAAATAGTAGAATTATACATTTATCAACAGTCTCATCCATTAATAAGAATAATTCTCCGCTTAATTCTCCTTGCTTCTCATGCCATTATTGCCCATCATTGATTGACCTAAATGGTTGGTTAGGGAGGGGTGAGATTCGGGGGAATCTCAGTAGCAAACACTACCCATAAGCATGCAAGACATAATGCACATGCATGACATGTTATAACATTAACACATGAATGCCATGGAAAGTAAGCTAAAGCATTTCATGCTTCCATAACATATTGCCAAGGCAAAACATAACATAAACTTGCAAACATAGCTTTGCAAACATTTCATCATAGCTTAGTCACATCATGGCAACACAATCACATCATGCAAGCATACATATCAAGCACACAGTATAGGTAAGTTCACTACCTTGCAACATGGCTTTCCCCTTGCTTTTCCTTTGATTCCCTTGTCTTTCCAACCATGTGGACATTCGGTCAACATCACCAAACATCCTCTTGGATGTTCCAAAGGTCCTAAACATAGTCACATTGATCATACAATCCATTAGGACCACTAGATTACATAAAGTTCAAGACTAGCTCTCTTGAACCTCAACCCTTTCTCTTAGTCTTAGGGTTTTCTTTCTAACTTTTCTAACATAAATATTATCATTTCCCATCCTTAAGATCCATTTCTTATCAATTAGGACCACTTTAGATGGCCTTAGATTTAAGAAGATCAAATCTGGAAATTATGCTTCGCGGGTACTGTTCACACAGAATTTTCAGAATTTTTGCTCAACTTTGAAAATTCATAATTAATTCTAAAAAATCCAAATTGAGTGGTTCCAAGTCTCACTAAAATCTCCTTAAGTTAAATTTACACGAAAATTAGTTTCAGGAACCAATTCTACGCCAAACAGCACCGAAATTGTACGGAAATCGAAACTCTTCCAAAAGTTCAACACTGTTTCCAGATTTCAAACCCTAACTTTGAAAAATCACCATAAATCGTACACATATCCAAATGAAGTGTTCTACCTATGGATTTAAAGCTCACAGAGTATACTTTAAGCATACAAAATTTCAGAATCAGATACACACAGTAAATAATCTGAAATAGGCATAAAATCAGGTGCTATAACCATCACATACCTTGTTTTAGAGTTTGATCTGACTTGGAACCACTTGGCCTTTCTTTCTCCCTCTTCTTTCTCTCTCTAGAAACCATTTTGCAAGATCTTTACCATGGATTCCTTATGCTTGGACGAAATGGTAGGGAGGGGAGGGGGAATTTATAGAAAAGCAGACTGAATCTGGACCGTTGATCTTAAAAATACGTGGCTCGATCTGGACCGTCCATTTTCTCTTTTGATCTTACGGTGACAAGTGTCCTATGACATTATGCTTACCTCATCATGATGACATCATGCTTACATCATCAAGCCACATGTCTTTAATCCGACCACACACGTGTCTTGCATCCGACCGTACACGTGTCTTCCATCTAGCCGTACACGTAATATTTTCTTTTTCTCATCTAATCGTACACTTGTAACTTTCATGTCCTTTCATCATTTATGGCATTAAAATAGGGAGAAAATGAATGGAAAATTCGTGTAAAAATATTTCTTTAATTATTTCTCCACTTATCAAGCCAATCTGGCACCGTAACGGATATTTTTCGGGTCCTGACTTACCCTGTACCACCGGGACAACTTCTTCTTAAAATTCTGGCCAATAAAAGGTACATATATGGCACCATCTTAGAGAAGCATAGATGAAAATAATTAGCTTTGCTGACAGGCTACTTGACCTTACTGAGTCATGCAGTAGAGATTTCACTATAACGAGTAGACAAAAGACTGTCTAAAATATTCCCATACTGCGTTCTGATTTTTATGCTGTCTATAAATATCTTCTGGTGACTCAGCATGATGACTCTTAGGTGTCATGATTACGCTTGATGACTCAGCACGCTGACTCAGCATCGTCATAATGGTTCTTAGATATTTTCTTTGGTTTTGTCTCCTATTTAGGGGACAAAATTATTTAATATTTGACTGAAGTATTTTATTCAATCCAGAGCTCCAAAAATTCATCCAAAAATATCATAAAATTCCTCATATTCTAGAGAACATCTGTGAATTTTCTCAAGTCATAACTCAACCCGTAGCTCCACATAAAAATCATTCTTTAAAATGCCTTTTTTTAGCACAACTGGCTTTTAAGTATTCTTAAAGCCATTTTGCTGGTCTCCTGGGGATGAGACTAATTTTATAATTTTTATAGTCTCTTCAATCATACATCCCCATTTTACCATAATTTTCTGAGTTTTCCTTATGACTCAAACAATTAAATCTACCTCTACATCTCAAATTGAGCCATAAACTTATAAATTCCTTTTAAGTTACCTCAAGGGTATTTTTGTCATCTCTCTTCACAAAAGAGCCTTAGAATATTATTTCCCATTTTCTGGGATTTTCTTAGAATTTTCTAAGTACTTTCCATTTTTACCCCTAATGGCCATAACTTTCTGAATTTACGGTTTTACCCCTGCTTAGGCTCAACCTCATAAAACCATCTCTTTGAGGCTTCTAACTTAACCTTTGGTCTGTATCTAGCCTCTTTTCTCTTTCTGGGCCTTTGAGACTTTACTGAAGCCTCTAACTTTGATTACCCTTTAGCCCCTTAAAACTTTCATTTTGCAGTTTAGTCCCTAAAACTGCTTTAACTTCCTTTCTCATCTTTAAGACCTCTACTAAAAAGAGGTCTGGTAGCCTATCCCATTCAGGCTATTTCTAGTACTTCTAGGCCCAAAAATCGAGATGTTATAGACCCTTTCCACTTGACCCACCAGACAACCCCTTTGTCCAAAAACTCCAGGAATCCCAATTGACTGAATTGGTTCGCCCACGAGAAATGGACAATGATGCCTTCGTTCGCCACTTTTACACCTACGCCTGCCTTAATGGCATGTTTCCATCGTGTTTCGTGACCAGCGTGTGAATTACTCCTTCACTATAGATAACATAACCCGCCACTATCGCCTTCCCGAGGTTCGTCATTCCCACTATTCACATTACAGAGATAATTACCCTTTTGATGAAATTGTCTAGACCCTGTGCCGGGATGGTGCCACTTGGCATCTTCCCCGCAATGCTGAGCTTTACTTGAAACGCTCCGATTTCTGGCCTGAGGCGAGGTCGTGACTGCACCTGGTCTGCAACAACATCTTGCCCACTTCCCATCTCCAGAACCTTCCTAAACGCCAAGCCCTTTCCGTTTATCTCCTCATGACTAGAAAAACTTTCGATGTAACTGAATCTATCCAATCAGCCCTCTATGATTCTGTCAACACCCAAAAACTCACCAATAGCATCATTTTTCCCCACCTTATCACTGACATTTTCCGCGCGTGCGGGGTACCTGAATTTGATAATGACAGCTATTTCGAACCTGCACCCCTCTTCCGGTATGAGTGCCTCAAACAGCCTACTATTGGACCCCACCCTCCTATCCATCCGGTTTATGATGTTAGTGCAGGCCAGGCAACTGCTGTCACACCCTGATAATTTTATTCTAATTGATGAATGATTTGTGACTGACTACGATCAAGTAGTATAGTAGACTGGTAGAGGATCCAGGCTATGAGGAAAAATCAGGATAGGGACATAACGGTCATTTTTGAAAAGATTGGTCAAGGAAGGGCAGTATTGGAAATAATGTCCAAAATTCCTGAAAAATCCCAGAAAATCATGAAAAATAGAAAGAAGGGTACAGAATAATGTTTGAGGCTTAGAAGATGAATATAAGATTAAAAATAATTTATCAGGGAATTAATTGTAATTATTGGAATTTTTGGTTAATTAAGGAAAATTAGCCAATTTCCATTATTTAAAATATATAGAGGCCTCAAAAATTCAAGGAAAAATAGGGATAAATTATGTGACATATTATCCTAATTTATAAAATTACTTCCCACCTTTGGATATACAAAGGTTAGCTTAAAGAATATTTATTACCGAATTATTATCAGTAGAATAGTGATTTTTGACAGAATAAAATTTAGAAAATTATAGAGGGAGGTAAAACTTGATAAAAATCATGGATTACCCTTGGAATGAAGGGAATTTAATGAGGTGTTGAAATCAAAATTTTGTGACAGTAAATTGGACAGGATTGTTGGAAAATCGGACCGAAAATACACAAAAAATCAGTGGATTGCACTGATTATTGGATGAGTCATTTTTTTCCAATATTAAGAGTAATATTTCGGCCAAAAATAAAGGGGGAGGACAAAGTTGGAATTTTCCAAATTGTTCAAGGGCATAAAGGGAAATAAGAGACAAAACAATAAAATAATATTTTATTTCCACATGAAAATCACATGGTGACTAGGTGTCCATCCATGTGTCAACTTCTTATGGTTTGTGCCCTAAGATTTGTCCATGTGTAAAGTAGAAAAAAATGGACGGCCGAGATCGCATCTTTTTCCCGAAGGGCATTTTTGGAATTTTGAAATATCAAAGCCTATAAATACCCTCGTTCCATGAAGAATTTGGCCAAAGTGGGTTGCATGAGAGGGAATGTTGTGTTCTTGAGTTCTAGGAGAGAGAAAGGAAGAAAGAAGAGAGAGACACCTCTAATCGCCGATTAAGAGCTAATTAAGGTACGTTTACCTCCCTAAGTGTTAATTATTTTTAGTTAATTATTTATTTGAGGAAGATTAGGATTAATTACCTTGATTAATTATGGTTTAGTGATAGCTAAGATTAATATGTTATTTGATTAAAGATTAGTAAGTAATTAAGGTTAGCTACCTTGATTAATTAGTAATTAGTGATTAGTTATGCTAATTGAAGGATGATTAATCATGTTGATTAAGGAATAATTAAAGGTTAATCATATTGATTAGAGAATGATTAATGGTTAATCATGTTGATTAGAGAATGAATAATGGTTAATCATGTTGATTAGAGAATGATTAATGGTTAATCCATAAGGGATTAGTGACTTAATCTTAGAAGATTATGTTGTACTAATGACTATGTGACTTGAGGACCTTAATTAAATATTGGATTAAGGATTAAGGGTTAGTGATTAACCAAGAAAGCATGATTAATCATGGATTAAGGAAGAATTCCAAGACCTTAATTGAGGATTAAGGCTTGGTCAAACCACAGTCAAAGGATTAGGAAAGGTATACAGAAATTATAAATTGAAAGGCACAAGGGTAGCATTATATTGAGGAAGAATGATATACTGGATATGGAATTTACCATACCTTTACTGTATGGTTGATAGGCAATTTTCTGGAAACCTAGGAGGATCTCAAGCAAGGAAACAAGGAGAAAACATTAAGCGTGGAATTGAGGTAGCGTGAACTTGTAATTATTTTGTTGATATGCATTTGGTGTTTCTGCTATGTGTGTTTATGTGCCATGAGAATGTTTATGCCCAGATGATGCGAACTCCTTGCAATGTATGCCTTGGCTCTTGCATGATTGAGTTTTGACCAGAATGATTATATGCTCTATGATATGATGATACGGATACAGAATGGTTTTGGCATGGCATAAAGACTAGAAATGTTATTTTACTGCATGTAGCATGACATCTTATGCATGTTGACTTGATGGTTGTATGTTCAATGCTACTGGGATTTCTATGAAATCTCATTCCTCCTATAACATGATATCCTAGGTGCCACTACTGCCAAGGAGAAGGGAAAGGAAATAATCATGGCTTGAGGAAGTTATGAATTATGTATTGTATTATACGGTTTTGAACCTTTCTCTTTCAAGCCATTAAGCATACTCTGATCATGAACACATGATATGATAACCTTTTTGAATGTATATTAATGGTAGAGTAACTTTATATGTGATTATGGTATGATTATAGTGAAAAACAAAATGCTGTTAGAATTAGTGAAAAAGGGGATAAAAATGGTCTAAATTTGACCAAACTTTGACCAACAAAGACCCTGGTCAATTGGTTGAATTTTTCCCTGAAATTTGGCATGCAAATAGATCTTATTTTTCCCTTTAAAATGAGTGGTAAATCGTCACAATCGGAGCTCTGTGTAAGAAGTTATGCCTTTTCAAAGTTAGGAAAAAAATCCTGGAAAATAGAAAAATGACCAAATGAACAGTACTTTTCGAAATTAAAAATGGATGCATTTCTGATTAAATTGGAACCTGAGGTCATTTTTCCTTGATAGATGATGTTAAGAGCTTCGAGTGAGACTTGGAACGACCTTGTTTCGATTTTTCTAGAATTAGTTATGATTTTCCAAAGTTATGCCAAGTTTAACGTTACAGTGAATAGTAATGCGGGAAAAGAAATTTTCAAATTCAGGTTTTTCAACCCGATAACCTTAAATTGCGCTTCTGAATGCCTTATCTTGGCACAATATAAGGTCGTAAACGTAAGGTGTTACAGCTGCTGAGCCAGCCGAGGAAGGCCAAGATGCTCCTGAGCCTTCCCAGCCAGTCACCTTAGACGCACTTGTGGATGACATTGACGAGCTGTCTGTAACATCTCGATTTTTAGGCCCTGAAGTACTAGAAATAGCCTGAATAATATAGGCTACCAGACCCCTTTTTAGTAGAGGTCTCTAATTCTTCTAATCTACTGTGGTTAGCTGTGTAACATCCTAATTTTCATATATCTAATATTTAAACAAATTTTTATAGAATAGGTAGAAGTTAAATATATGAATGCAATTAAAATAATTCTGATTTTATGTATGTGTATATATGTGTGTGTGTGTGTGTGCATCTCTTTCTTGTTCCTGGCTAGCTTGTGCCGCCCTCAACCCTTCAATAGCCTTTTATTGTGATTCTAAGCGATCCAAGATTAATCGTAGCAAATCGGGAGGGATCTTTACATCGTGTCCTGAGGGTTTCTCCAGCAAAGCATTTCATCAGTTCTAACCAATACGCTAACTAAACAGATAGCATATCCGAGAAACAAGAAATAAACAACATGCTTGGATTTCATTTAACAACATATACATTCACAATACATCATTCAAGCATCAGTCATCAGTCACAACAATATAGTTTAACATACATAGCCATCAAACATGCCAAACTAACCTATTCAGGTTAGCTGTATCAAAACAAGTCCTACCTCAGTTTTATGAGGATCTGACTATCTAAAAATAGTGAGTCTACTATCTAATTCAAGGTGTTGGATGTAATCCTCAACACATAAATCCACTATCTGATTCAGGTGACAAAACTCATATACCTAGAAGGGTAAATATGGAAGCATGTTCGTCATCGTATAAATCCAGTCCTTAGTGTCTAGATAAGGGTTACCCAGTCCATGAGTTTGATATGACACCTTTACTCCCTGAAGGCATTCTAGGTAAATGTTTGGGTCTTGCTGATCCTCATCTTTCCTGATATGTTGACCCAAAAATTCCAACTTCTCTCTCAGTTGATCCTGACACGAATCTTAGGCTTAGTCAAAATAGGGATAGGTACTATGGGTGTTGGGGGTATCCCTGGCTTGGTACTAGGTCCGAGGATGTTGCTTAGGTGTACACTTGGGGTAACAAGCTATCTGCGAGACTGAATGTCAAAACTAAAGTCAACTAGTTCCTGATACAAATCAGTTGTGGGATCCACTGAGTCACTAGGTATAGGAAGGTGCATTAAATCCTCAACAGTAACCCCTAAAAGGTTAGCCCCATGCTCTGAATAATTGTTGGACTCTTTTGTTGAGTATCCTAGGCTAGCAGTCCCTATAGTCCATCCCACTGGATCCTCTTTGGTGAGATCGGTCATGTTAACATCCCAATCATTGACCAACTTCTCAGATCTAGCGTCCCAATCCATTGTGTTTTCTATCCCAATTCCTACAAAGGTTTGTCAGTTTCTCTTTAACTAACACTGATATCTAATGCATAAACTTAAGCAGAGTGTTCTATCCTATGCCAGAACCTCTGCTCTGATACCAAAAATGTCGCATGTTACTATCGGATCCACTTAGGGTTTAATTAAAACCATTTTAGACCACATTAGATGGTCTTGGTGTCACACCTTACTATTATATCCACTTAGGTTTCATTTAAAATCACTTTAGACCATATTGGATGGTCTTAGGCTCAATTTTCACCTTAAAAACGCTAAATTCGGATTTTTACTGTTCATCGGGTAAAATCCAGTTTTTCTGGCCTAACTTCAAAAATTCATAACTTATTCCAAAAAAAATCCAAACGGGGTGGTTCAAAATTCTATTTAAAGATTTTTAAGTCCTCTTTCAAGGAAAAATAATCTCATGATCCAATTCCTTATGAAAAAGCGTCAGGTTTTTGTGAAATGCAACACTGTCCATTTGCCAAAAACCCTTTTTCCCAAATTCTAACCTTTAACTTTGAAAAATCATTATAAATTGTATACTTGGCTATTTTTAATGTACTAGTTATAAAATTGAAGCTCAGGTCATTATCTTTCATCATACCAAATTTTGTGATTAAACGCATTCAGGAGCATAATAAAAAAGTCACATGAACATAGCAGTGTTAATGTGCTTACAGCAATGTTAGTATAATATGTACATAACCAAAAAGGGTCCACGAATTTTATGGCAAGACACCATACTTTAGTCTCCAATCTACAGCTTTCTCATAGGAGTTTCAGGCCCTAAAATGTTAGATTATATTTGGGGGATGAGATTTTAAGAAATCCCAGTAGCAAGATCAATCAACCAAACATTAACATGCATCATTATAAAGCATTTCAACATTAGCTATCATAGGAGAACTAATCTTTTATAAATAGGCAACCTCAACATGCAAGGCCATGGCAACAAATGCAAGGAGCAACCATATCACATCATCATAGTTCAACCATATAATAGCAAGCATACATGCCATAAATAACAATGCAAAGTTAACATTAATGGCTAATTAGATCCCACTACCTTGATCCAATGCTTTTTGTTTTTCTTGTTGTTCCTTCTTGCTTCCACAAGTGCCAAACCCTAACATGGCAATCCACAAAAAGGGCAGCAAGAATCATTAACCATTCCTCGTAAAATCAATAACATAACTCAAGTAACTCCTAAACCCTTTAAAGCTTCCATCTTTGTTCTTGAATTTTTAGAGTTGGTTTCCATAAACCCTAAAAATTCCCTCTTGACTCAACCCTACATGATTTTTCACATAGATTCCAAATATCTACTTGGATTTAACAAAATAAATTTCCTTCCTTCAGTTTCAGCTTGGCCGAACCATTAGGGTTCAAAACCCAAAAATTGCAACTTTGATTCTATGGCTTTCAACACTTGTTCTTTAGGTTTACCCTACACCATTTTTCATTTTGAACACAATAGAAGCCTCAAAACTTTGAAAAACACATCCTAGGGTTCAGTTTTGGTCTTGGCCAAACTAAACCTCTTGAAGTTCAACCATGAAAAACTTTTCAAAACAACACTAAACCACTTGAAACCATCTTAAAGCATAGTGTTCTAACTATGGTTAACAACAAAACCTCCTTCCCTACACTATACCCATTTTGGCCAGCAACAAGAAGGGAAAAGAAGTGATTTTTCCAACCATACAAATCAATAAAACAAAACAAGCAACATCTTAAGACAACTTACCAAGCTTGGATCTTAGTTGGAAGGTCAAATATGCTTGCTTTTGCTTGATCTCTTCACAAAATCACTCTTGCTCTCCCTCTTTTCCCTTTAGCACGAAATGAGGTCTTATTATGGGGGAGGAAAAGCTCATTAATGCTCACAAAATATCCCACCAACCATCATTAATGATATGCCATGTGTCAAGAGCCTAATTAGTCTTAACCCTCTCTCTTAATTAACTTAAATCATAATGTAATTAAATTCCAAAGTCAAAGTCCTCTCCATTGGCAGCTTGACACTTGAAAAGCTTTAATTACCATCCATTAAAGGCTTGACAAGTGGCAACTTGTGGGCCAAGCAAAGTACAAGACTCTACCTCTTGCTTTATCAGTTCACTTTTACTCCGGGTTTAATTTCCTTTCTATAATTACAGTACTCTGGCCTCTGTAATTATTTTCTGTCAGACCTATAAATTATTCTCCTCATTTTTATCTTCCCAAATTGCCCTCTTCGTCTCATAATTAATTTTCTAGTAATTAAATAAAATGGAAAACTAATTGAGTCCAATGCTTACATTAATGAACTCATTAATGAAAACATTGTTAAGCTTCCCTAATGTGTAATTAAGAATGATTAATGCAATTGGTTCAATGCAACAGAAAGCTACAAAGAACATATATGTAACTACATATATTAAAGCATGAAATCCAACATTAACCAATCCAACTACAAATGTAAATTATCCATTAATGATTACAGATCAATCAAAGTCTTTCAATAAGGATTTACAAATCCTAGACCTAGGAATTCATAAATACATAGCTAGAACTAAGATGAAACTGAAACTCCCCTTTTAAGCTCTTAGAACGCATGCCAATCATCCATCTTTAAGAGCTGGAGGAAGCCTAGCCACTCATGGTGTGCAGAAACATCTCCATTGAAATTGACTAAGTGTTGCCCATGGATGAAAATGACAGTCGAAGATGAGGGATTAGGGTTCTGGTGGGAGAGATGAGAGAAGATGAAGAGAAAACGTTGATGGTGGCTAGATGTCAGTGTGTGACCTCATTCCTCCTGAAAATAGGGTTTCTAACCCGAATATGACGTGTCTAGGTTGGTTCATGGAAGTGGGCATGTCAATTTTTCCCAAAATGGTTGGGTCTAAAAATGCTGATACAAGGAGTTCGCCGTGACGAACCATGGCAGAGGCTCCTCTTTTGCTCTGTGTGCCTTGAGTCTTCAACCTTGGCTCCAATCTCAAGTGTCCTACACTAAAAAGCAACAATTTAAGGCATCAATTGTCCTAAAAATTAATTGAATACAATTAATAACTAATTATGACGATTTTACCCTCAAAAAGACACTAACTCAATGCATGGACTCTTAATCTAAAATAAGCTCAATTATAGCCAAAAGAGCCAGAAAATGCAACAAAACCATGGATGATGTAATCAAAAGATAAGAATAATTTGAGCTCAATCAAATTCCCCCACACTTAGACCTTTGTACTCCTGGACAAAGCTCAAAAATAATTCAAAGAGATACCAGCACAAAGAGAAGCACTACCATGCTTAAAGATTAAAGCAGAAGATTAGTAAGAAATTCTCACAGGAGTTGACAATAGTAAAACAAGGATATGCTAAGAAAATGAGGACAATGGACAATTATTCCAAAAGATTGATCAAAAGAGATCTATCTCACAGATAAGTGTTTCGCTCTTAACTCACTTGTTTTGGGATTATTTCACTCTAAGTCTGCTCAATCCAATTTCTTCCATATGCTTGTAATAATTCTACCTCTCCACCACGGGAAGCAAACTTTGCAAATCAAGAGGACTTTTAGGGGTCAGAATTTCAATGAAGGCCAAATGAAATGAATAGAATGACAATGAAAATGGAAATGAGTACAAGCATACAAATTATTAAAACAGAATTGACCTAAACAAAAATAAGGAGAGAAGCTACTTATTTTTATTCTTATTATTTTTATATCTCTATCTTTTCTTTTCTTTTCTTGTTCTCTTTTTTTTTTTATTGGAGCAACTCTCCTTTTTCTTCCTCATTTTTTTAGAATACCATAATGACAAAATAATTGCATGCATGTACTCAAGATGAAGGTCCAAAGGGCTTTACAATGGTAAAATGATTGGGTTTGTGTTTGGGAAGTGAGGGTTTGAAATCGAATGCCTCTATCATCTTTACAAAAATTGATTCACTAAGCTGTGATTAAGAATTAAAACAAGTTCTAGAGAAATATGAAATAAGCATATTCACTCAATTTAATAACTTTTGGCCCAAAAATCCTTCCAACAAGGCTAAAATCTTAATTAATCAATCTCAAGGGTTAAAAACCACATAGTCCTAATTTCAAAGCATATCATCATTTATTATCTATCAAAAACATGAGAATAACTAGTCCAAGTTCAACCCTCATTTAAAAGCATGGAAAGTTTTCTAAAAGCACAAGTACAATTTGAACTTTCTATCAATTTCAAAAGGATGCAGGAGCATAAAGAATCTAAGCCAGGAAAAATTTATGAAGAGTAACTGAAATTGCAAAGCATTTATTATTTATTAATATTATTATATTTTTTTTAAAAAAATTTTTTAGGGGTTCGCTGCGGCGAAGGATGGGGGTTGCTGCAACGAAAGCTCACAGAGAGCAAATCCTGGAGATAGGGCCTGCTTCGCCACGACGAAACATAAGTTGGCCACAGCGAAGTATGGCCAAGAGCTAAATTAACGCTAACAAAAGGGGATTCGCTGCGGTGAAATCAAATATTTGCCGCGGTAAAAGGTGACAGAGAGCAGTATTCAGTGCAATTTTCAACTCTTTAGAAAACTGCAGTATTCAGTGCAATTTTCAACTCTTTAGAAAACTAAGTTCAAAATATTCACAATTCAACCAATTTATCAGTTCAAAAACACCTCAAAATCAAATAGATGCATGGATGCATGAGAATTATTTGCTAGAATCCACAATAGGTCCCTCCCCCACACTTAAACACAACCTTGTCCTCAATATTTAAACCAATACAGGCAAACCAATCACAAAGTGAACCGGAAGTTGTGAAGTCCAATTGAAATTGAAGCACAACACATCGAATTCACAAAAAGAAGGGAGAAGGTGATAGGTTGCATGCAAAACAAAGAGGAGAAGGAAAATAGCAGTTAGGACCAATGTAAGAGTAATAGCAAAATGAAAAGGCCATCAGTAGCCAAACAATTGAACAACATCTAATGTATCACATAAATGCAAATACCAAAAGCTTAACAAGTAACCAGCTACACCGACTCAAAAGAAACAAAAAGAATAATAAATAAATAAAAACACAAAGAAAGAGCTACTGCTACGTCCCTGTATCATCCGCCCCAGACCCGAATGGTCCTGCACCAGAAGTGCCTGCTCCAGATGTCCTGGCTCCGCTCTGAGGATCTTCCTCTTCGAGAGGTAGGATGAAGTTCAACCGGTCAGCAATCAGAGCATCCACACGACAGCGGTAACATCGGTCTCGATCATAAAGAGCATCGCGGTCCTTCTGCCTTTTCATCTCGTGGAGGAGGGTGACTGGCAACTGGTGGACATAGTCTACCAGCTCATCAATATCATCAGCCAAGGTGTCCAAGGTGACAGGTTCAGGAGCTTCTGGATCTTGCTGTTCTTTTTGAGCTTCAGGAGCTGGTGCACTGGCTACATGCGCTGCACCAATATCATAAACAGGGTGGATGGGTGGAGAGGGTCCAATGACATGCTGTTTAAGATGGTCATATCGAAACAAAGGGGCTGGCTCAAAGTAGTTGTCATTGTTGTACTCAGGGACATTGGCAGCGCGGAAAAGGTCAGTGACTAGGTGGGGAAAAATGATGCTGTTGGTGAGTTTGGGGGTGTTGATGGCATCATGGAGGGCTGAGTAAATGGTGTCAGCTACATCAAAGGATCAACCAGTCATGAGAAGGTAGACGTAAAGGGCTTGGCACTTAGGAACATTGGCTAGGTGGGTGGTGGGTACTAGGTTGTTGTAGACAAAATGCAGCCAAGGGCGAGCCTCAGGTCGGAACTTGGATCGCTTAAGGTATTGCTCTGAAGTATGGGGGCGATGCCAAGTGGCTCCGTCATGACACAAGGTTTGGACTACATCATCAAAAGGGTAGTTATCTCTGTAAGCCGAATAACCCGAATGGCGACAAGGGGGAAGGCGGTAATGGAAACGGATGTTGTCAGCGGTAAAGGGATGGCTGACAAGGACATTGTGGAAGTCGACGACCATGGAGCCATAGAATCGGGCATAGGTGTAAAAATGGCGAACAAAAGCATCATTACCCATAGAACGCTCTTGGACCAAACCGATCAATTGGGAGGCACGGAGCTGGCGGACAAAAGGGTAATCAGGGGGGTCTAAAGGAAAAGGTCGCTCCTTGAGGAGAGGTCTCTGGTCAATCTTTTTATATAACTTCTCAAAGGTATACTCATCCCTCAAATCAGATTCAGACACAGGCATAGGGTTCTTAGTACGAGGCATACTCTGAACACAAGAAACAAAATACACTAAACAAAGACCAAACAAACAGCGACGAACACTACCCCAGAAAAACCAAAATCACAACCTAGACAGTAGCAAATGGCTATGTAATGATTCATAGGTTTTCAGTTTATCAAAAACTTTCAGAATTAAGTAAAGAGATTAAAGAAATACAAAATGCACCATAAATCATTAGATAGCCTAAGAGCTACGTAACTACAATCTGACATCAAAATAACCCAACCCAACAACACAATAGCAGAATAAATAAACAGACTAACAACTAAATAGAATTAAAACAAAAGAAAGAACAAAGGAAGAGAGGAAACATACCACAACCAAGGAAGGGGTCAACGCTGAATGAGAGCAGAGGTGAGAAAGGTGAAGAGAAAAGGGAGAATGAGAGTAGAGAAAAGAGGAGAAGGGGTGTAGGAGAGGATCAGGCGCTGAGAGGAATAAGTGAAAGAATAAGGAGAGGGAGGGGGCACTGACAGTTTTGAAGATTAAAAGCAAAGAGGGGCGTGCGGTTTCTGAAACATGGAGAGGTATTAGGGGGCCGACGGTTTCTGAGAGGGAATGGGGACGATTTTTTCTGAATAATATTAAGAGGGGGTGAAGAGGGGGTTTAATGGAATGGGGAGGGGTGAAGGCAGAAATGGGTTTAAGAGAATAGAATGGGTAAGGCAGAAATAGGGGCAAAAAGGGAATTTCACAAGTAAAATAGGGTAAAAAAGAAATCAGGTCAGCGCTGAAGCGGCGATTTTGCCATGACGAAGTCCAAAGTTCGCCACAGCGAACCCTTCCCGAGACAAAAAACAAAAGGAGAAAAGGATGTTTCGCCACGGCGAAGGCAAAAGTTCACCGCGACGAAACCATCCTGAGAGCAACACCCAGAAACTAGTGACCTTCGCCGCAGCGAAGGCTGGAGTTCACCGTGGCGAAAGGTCACAGAGAGCAACCTAATAGACAAAGGACGACTTCACCACAGTGAAGGCTTAGGTTTGCCACGGTGAAGTGTCACAGAGACGCACAGAACAACACAGAAACACCCAAACAATAGAGAAACACAACACACAAACAACAAAGGCAGCTGGATACTTTAAAAACTTTAAAGTGCGTCAAAAGAGATCAAAAGGTGCTCAATAAGCCCATAATTAAGCAGTATACCACAAACAAGCTTTCTCAATCAATCTGATTCATATAATTCATTACAAGCACCACATTACCAACAAGCACAAAATGAGATAGGATAGAGATCAGAACTTGCAGGGGGTCTTATTGAATTCAAACAACAACTACTTTACTATACTACTGAAATGGTTTCTCCCCCACACTTATTCAACATACAATGCACAAAACATAGCAAGATCAATAATTAAGCAAAAGCATGTAAATGAGTGAAGGAAAGAAATGACCAGGGAATTAAGGAGGCTTTTGATTTTCATGGTAAAGCTTCAGTAGATGGCCATTAACTTTGAATCTGGCTCCGGTCTCCTCATGCAGTAGCTCCACCATACCAAAACTGTGTGCTTTAGTGACTATATATGGCCCATCCCATCTGGTGTTGAATTTTCCTTGCTTGAAAGTGAACCAAGCCTTGTACAACAGCACTCTATCGCCTTCCTTGAAATCCTTTCTCAAGATACCCTGATCATGCACAAATTTGGTCTTTTCCTTATAGAGTCTGGAGTTCTCATAAGCATCAAGTCTAATCTCCTCCAAATCTTGCAATTGCAGCTTCCTTTCCATACCAGAGGACTCTATATTCATGTTGCACTGCTTGACCGCCCAATATGCTTTGTGTTCTAGCTCCACTGGCAAGTGACATGGCTTTCCATAAACTAGGCGATAGGGAGACATGCCAATGGGTGATTTGTATGCAGTCCGATAAGCCCATAATGCTTCTTCTAAACGTGAGCTCCAGTCCTTCTTGGATGGCTTAACCATTTTCTCTAGAATATGCTTTACTTCCCTATTAGATATTTCAGCTTGACTATTGGTTTGGGGGTGATAGGCGGTAGAGATTTTATGAGTGACACCAAATTTGGACAACAGGTTGTTGACTATCTTATTACAAAAATGTGTTCCCTGATCACTCACTACAGCCCTAGGGATCCCATACCTACAGAAAATGTGTGATTTTAGAAATCTATGAATAGTTAGGGCATCATCCTTTTTGCAAGGTATAGCCTCAATCCATTTGGATACATGATCTATAGCTAATAAAATATATACAAAATCAAAGGAAGAAGGAAAGGGTCCCATAAAGTCAATTCCCCAAACCTTAAAAATCTCACAAAACAGAAGGGGCTGTTGAGGCATCTCATGTCTTTTTCCCAACCCCCCAAATCGCTGACACTTGTCACAAGATCTACAAAATGTAAAAGAATCTTTGAAGAGGGTAGGCCAATAAAATCCAGAATCTAAGACCTTCCTAGATGTCCTCCTTGCACTAAAATGACCACCACAAACCATGGAATGGCAAGCTGAAATAATAGGTTTAAAATCCTCCTCCGGCACACACTTTCATATCACTTGGTCACTGCACATCCTCCATAGATGAGAGGCATCCCATATGTAATACTTTGACTCGCTACGAAGCTTTTGTGCCTGAAATCTAGACATAAAGGGAGGAGTGAGTCCAGACATGAGATAATTGACAATATTAGCATACCAAGGCTCTATAGTAACCACATAACATAAAGCTGAATCGGTAAAAGAGTCACAAGTCAAGTCAGGAGAATCTACTCCCCTTGTGTCCTCCGGTAGCCGACTCAGGTGATCGGCTACTTGATTCACTACCCCGGGTCTATCCTTAATCTCAATGTCGAACTCTTTAAGTAGTAAAGCCTATCTGATCAATCTTGGTTTAGATTGTGGCTTTTTAAGTAGATAGCGGACAGCTGCATGATCTGTATACATAACCACTTGAAAATTGATTAGATACTGTCTAAACTTATCTAAAGCAAATACAATGGCAAACATTTCTTTCTCAGTGGTGGTATAGTTGACTTGAGTTGGGTCAAGTGTCTTAGAGGTATAGGCTATGACTCTAGATTGCTTCTCCTCCTTCTGGCCAAGCATAGCACCCACTGCATAATTAGAAGCATCGCATAAGAGTTCAAAATGTAAATTCCAATTGGGTGCAGTCAAAATAGGAGGTGAAACAAGCATAGACTTGAGATTATCAAAGGCATGTTTACATTTTTCATCAAAATTGAATTCAACATCCTTTTTAAGTAGAGTAGAAAGGGGCAAGGCAACTTTACTAAAATCTTTAATAAAGCGTCTATAAAACCCTGTATGCCCAAGAAAAGAGCTCAAATCTTTAAGACAGGTGGGGTAAGGCAAAGATGAGATAACTTCAATTTTAGCCTTATCAACCTTAATTCCCTTACTAGAGATGAGGTGACCTAACACTATGCCACTACCCACCATGAAATGACATTTCTCAAAGTTCAAAACAAGATTTTTGGCTATACATCTCTCTAGAGCCTACCTTAGGCTATTCAGGCACTAATCAAAGCTCTCCCTGTAAACCGTAAAATCATCCATGAAAACCTCAATATTGTGCTCTAAAAGGTCACTGAAAATCACCATCATGCACCTTTGAAAGGTGCCTGGAGCGTTACATAACCCAAATGGCATCCTTCGATAAGCGAAGGTACCAAAGGGGCATGTGAAGGTGGTTTTGTCCTGATCCTCAGGGGCTATGGGTACCTAAAAATAGCCGGAAAAGCCATCTAAAAACCAGTAATGTGATTTACTAGCTAGTCTCTCCAACATTTGGTCAATGAAGGGTATAGGAAAGTGATCCTTACGTGTTGCATCATTAAGTCTCCTATAGTCTATGCACACACGCCATGAGTTTTGAACCCTTGTAGGAATTAACTCATCCCTTTCATTTCTTACTACTGTTACCCCACTCTTCTTTGGCACAACATGCACCGGACTGACCCACTCACTATCAGAAATTGGATATATTATCCCAGCACTCAACAATTTAGTAATTCTTTCTTAACTACATCCAATATGAGAGGGTTCAATCATCTTTGGGGTTGTCTCACTGGTTTTGATTCCTCACTCAGTAAAATTCTATGTGTGAACACAGCAGGACCAATTCCTGGTATGTCCGCTAGTCTCCAACCTATTGCCTTTCTATGCTCCCTCAAAACAGACAAGAGTCTCTCTTCCTCACTCTCAGACAGTGAGTTAGCAATTATAACAGGTAGCTGTTCATTAGACTCAAGGAAAGTATATTTCAAAGTAGGGGGTAGGGGTTTCAAGTCAAGTGTAGGTGGTTGCATAATAGAAGGAATCAATTGATGAAGTTCAAGAGAGAACAGATTACTCCTCTTTCCTTCAACCAATGATAGTTCCTCAGCCTTGCATTTAACTTCCTCTCCAAGCGTTGAACCAATTCTAGTTGATCTACAGCAACCACCTTAGAGGGATTCTTCTCCATGACATCTTCCTCCATATCTAAAACAACAACAAGAAACCTTTCCCTAAGGGAATCATCACTGACAATAGAGGAATCACGGTCCAACTTGGAGTCAAGGGAGGAAACAGAAAATGTATGTGGGATAGAAAGCATGCAATTAACCACAGTACAATCAAGGCATGTAACATCACCACCACATGAACAAGTAGAAAGTGTAGAGTAAAGAGATGGAAAGGAAGAAATGGATTCATTCTCATCAATAGAATCATCAGTGTAAAGATCAGAATAGAAAGAGTCAGTTTGCAATTCAACTTCAGAGCAAGCATCCTCAACAGTAATGTCTATCATGTTAACCCCTAAAAGTGAATAGTCCTCATAAGGATGTTTCATTGCTAATCATGGTAATCATGGTGCCCTCTTTCATGCTAATCATGGTATTAGCAGTCCTTAAGAAAGGTCGACCAAGGATGAGTGTAGTGTCATTTACAAGCTCAGAAGACATATCAAGCACATAGAAATCAGCAAGAAACACCAAACCCTTAACTTGGACTAAAATGTCTTTAATAATGCCCTCAGGATACCTAATAGTCCTATCAGCAAGTTGGAGCACAACAGTAGTAGACTTAAGGGTCTTGACTCCTAGAGAGGTTTAGACGGACTTAGGCATGACATTAATGGCTGCACCTAGATTTAATAGGGCTCCCCCTATAGTAACCTTTCCTATAGTGCAAGGGATAGTGAAAGATCCAGGGTCTTGACTTGGGGTTTAAACAATGCAAACACATTAGAAGGTCATTGGACTCTCTCATTAGGTTTAAATCTCCTCTTTTGAGTACATAATTCTTTTAAGACCTTAGCATACTTAGGAATCTTTTTAATTAGGTCAAGTAAGGGTATATTCACTTCTACTTTCCTAAATGTCTCAAGCAACTCATGATCTTGCCTCTCCTTACCCATTTTAACATTTTTCAAATAAGCATGAGGGAAAGGTAGTTCATTGATGTTTACCTCCTTACCTTCCTTGCTTGAGGCTCCATGATTGGTTGGCTCAGATTCCTTAGCTTTACCCTTGTCATCATGTTCTTTTGGGGCTTCTTTCCACTTTATCCTCATCTCCTTGGAGCTTTCAAAATTCTTGACCTTTGAAGATGCTTGTGGCAGCTCATCACACAAGATTTCCTCATCTATAACTTCATCCTCCTCTTCTCTAAAATTCAATTGCTTCCCACTCCTAAGAGTAATGGCATTCAAGCCCTTAGGATTGATAACAGTGTTGGAGGGAATAACGCCACTACTCCTTACTTGTTGCTCACTCATGTTGTTAGACAAATGAGTTACATAGGAGTTGATGTTGTCAGACTTGGTTTCCCACTATTCCATCCTCTTTTGCAAAGCACTAAATCTAGCATCATTCTTGGATGAGTCTTGTTGAATTAGTGAGGCTAAGGAGTTGAACTGAGTAGCGTTAGCAGCCCTTTCTTCCTTCATTAAGGCCATCATATTGTGTAGGAGTTGGTTGGTATCATCCTTGGGTAGGACGGTTAGGGGTTGAGATTGTTTTGGAACTAGGTTGGAGACGGACCAGCTCCTCCACTCTTCTGAAATCTGTTTGGAGGTCCACTCTTTAAGCATGCAAAATTTCAGAATCAGATATGAACAGTAACTAATTCAAAATAGGCATAAAATCAGGTGCTATAACCATCACATACCTTAATCTTGAAGCTTGAACTTATGTGGACTTTCTCTCACTAAAAATGGCTCTTTCTCTCTCTAGATTTGATTTTGCAAGAGTTTCCCCTCTTAAAATGGGCTTGCACGAAAATGAACTATGGATGGGGGTATTTATAGGCTTCATACTTTCCATAATTCCACATATGCCGTTCTTGCATAAGACTTGATCCTAGCCCTCCATTCAACCACCCTTTCCACGTGTACATATCTTAAGCAACATAGCCTAAGAAGATGACAAGTGTCTTGGTGAGTCATGACTTCAAGAAGCTTGTAGATGTTTCTAGAGATTTCTAGTTCCCTCTAGGTTCTTCTATACTCTTCTTGTAATATCCAGACTTTTAGGCCTAGAAGTTCCAGAAATAACCTAAATTAAATAGGTTACCAGACCTCTGTGAGCAGAAGTCCTAAAGACGAGAAAGGAAGCTAAAGCAGTTTTAGGGACTAAACTGCAAAGTAAAAGTTTTTAGGGGCTCGAGTATAATTAAGGTTAGAGGCTCCAGTAAAGTCTCGAAGGCCCAAAAAGAGAAAAGATGCTAGATACAGGCCAATGGGTAAGTTAGAAACCTCAAAGAGATGGTTCTATGAGGTTAGGCTTAAGCAGGGGTAAAACCGTAAATTCAAAAAGTTATGACCAGCAAGGGTAAAAATGGAAGAGTACGCAGAGAATTCCAAGAAAATCCTAGAAAATGGGAAATAATATTCTAAGGCTCTTCTATGAAGAGAAAAGATGAAAATGCCCCTGAGGCAGCTTCAACGGAATTTATGAGGTTATTACCGGTAAAAAGTATACCATGTGAGGTAATTATTTGAAATAGCAAGAGACCTCAAAAGTGTATACAAAAATGAGGTTAAAGGGTTGAAAGGTTGTACTAATTTATAAAATTAGTCCCGCAACCAAAAGCCAGTAGAGTGGCTTTAAGAAATTAAAGAGCCGGTTTTGCCGATAAAAGGGTATTTTAGTAAATGAATTTTATGCAAGGCTTAAAGGAAGTGTTATGGGCTAAGAAAATTCATAGATACTCTCTAAAATTAAAGAGAATTTATGGATCTAACAGAAAATAATTACAGAGGCCAGAGCACTGTAATTAGAGAAAAGAAGTTAAACCCGGAGTAAAAGTGCACCGATAAAGTATTAATCAGAGTCTTGCACTTTACTTGGGCCACAAGTCGCCACTTGTCAAGCCTTTAATGGATGGTAATTAAAGCTTTCCAAGTGTCAAGCTACCAATGGAGAGGATCTTGACTTTGGAATTTAATTACATTATGATTTAAGTTAATTAAGAGAGAGGATTAAGATTAAGTAAGCTAATGACACTTGGCATAACATTAATGATGGTTGGTGGGATATTTTGTACACATTAATGAGCTTATCTCTCCCCTAAATCAGATGGGAATTTCGTGCAAGGCATGAAGAGAGGGAAAAAGAGAGAGTTTTGAGGGAAAACCAAGAGAAAGGCATCAACTTTGGTCATACAATCAAGGTTCAAGGTGAGTTCTTGGCTCTAGATGTGTTCTTGCCTTGGTTTCTTTCTCTTTTATGGTTAAAAATATGTCTTCTCTCCCTTTTGATGGCTGATCGAAATGGTTGATGAGTGGGGAAGGGAGTTTGGTTGTTAGATCTTGCTAGAACACCTCAAAGTATGGTAGATCCAAGTGGATCTATGTGAAAATTGGAAGAATTACGTGCTGATTTGATGGCTTTTTCGAATTATTTACTGTTCATATCTGGTTCTGAAATTTGGTATGCTTAAAGTACACTCTATGATCTTTAAATCCATGGGTAGAACACTTTATTTGGATATGTGTACGATTTATGGTGATTTTTCAAATTTAAGGTTTGAAATCTGGAAACAGTGTTGAACTTTTGGGAGATTGTCGAGTTCCGTACAATTCTGGTACTATTCTGAGTAGAATTGGTTCCTGAAACTATTTTTCCTTTAAATTTAGCTTAATTATCTTTCAGTGAGACTTGGAAGAACTCAATTTGGAGTTTTTTAGATTTAATTATGAATTTTCAAAGTTGAGCAAAAATTCTGGAGATTCTGCGTGAACAGTACCCGCGAACCAAAATTTCCAGATTTGATATTCTTGAATCTAAAGCCATCTAAAGTGGTCCTAATTGATAGGAAATAGATCATAAGGATGTAAAATAATAAGATTTATATTAGAAAAGTTAGAAAGAAAACCCTAAGACTAAGAGAAAGGGTTGAGGTTCAAGAAAGCTAGTCTTGAACTTTATGTAATCTAATGGTCCTAATGGATTGTGTCATCATTATGGTTATGTTTAGGACCTTTGGAACATCCAAGAGGATGTTTAGTGATATTGATCGAATGCCCACATGGTTGGAAAGTCAAGGGAGTCAAAGGAAAAGTAAGAGGAAAGCTTGAGGTGCAAGGTAGTGAACTTACCCTTTATGTGCTTGACATGGTATGCTTATGTGTTGGTTTGTATTTGTTGTTTGAATGATGTTGTGACATGATGATTGTTGCTGGAAATGCTGTTTTTAATATGTTCCCATGGCCATGCATTTTTATACCAAGCATAAAGCATGATGGCATGTCACTAGTTAACTTAAATTTATGAAAAACTACATACCATACACTAGCATCCATCTTGTGCATGTATGTGGTGATGTTTGCTACTGAGATTCCCCCGAAGCTCACCCCCTCCCTAACCAACCATTTAGGTCAAATCAATGATGGGCACTAAGGGCATGAGAAGCAAGGAGAAGAAGTGGAGAATTATTAATGCTAATGATTGATGTTATTATTCAATGTATAATTCTCCTATGTTGTAAGTTATGTTATGAATGCCATCAATTCAATGTATGTGCTTAGGATGTTTATGGCATGAATGAAAGTATATGAGCATGAATGGGAAAAAGTAAGCCATGTTAGGTATGTCAAAGAAATAAAAAGATTAATGTAAGGAGATATTAAAGGATAAAACGTAGGTCCTGAAGCAGTTAGTTTTGAGCTTCAGTTTGACCTATCAGTGAATGAGTTAAATTACGAGATTTGGCAGACTTATAGTGCACATCCCAAGCTTTAAAATGAGTGGTAAATCACATCAATTGGATGTGTATACAATGAGATATGAATTTTCGAAGTTAAGGCGCAGAATCTGGAAAGTCCAGATTTTACCAAATGAATAGTAATTTTAATCCAATAAACTGTACGTTTTCAGTGAGGATGAGTTCAGTTAAATATTTTTCCCTTAAAGAGCATTGAAATAGCTTTCCGTAGAATTTTGGAACACCTCCATACGATTTTTCTAGAATTAGTTATGATTTTCCAAAGTTGGACCTGTAATTTGAAAACTGGACAGTGAACAGTAATTTTCTGAAAATTAACGTCCAAATTGAAATTTTTAATCTTAAGACCATTCAAAGTGGTCTGGAATGGTTCTAAATGAATGCTAAGGTATTATATAAGTAAGGTGTGACATTTTTGGTATCAGAGCAGAGGTTCTGGCATAGGAAGAAGAGAACTATCTGCAAGAATTTAGAAAAGCCCAGTTCAGGTTAGAGCTAGTAGTGGAATACTAGCTAAGGTCCAACTAAGGTTATGGATTGGAGGTGAATGCTCTAGGGAAAATAAGTAATAAGGATCTTTAAATGAAGTTAGGATCCTCTGTTAGAAAGGTACAGATAAGATGATGATAAGGAGTTATACGCAGAGGAAGGTAGCCACTGTGTAAAGATAAAGAGACTTCCCTCTAAAGAAAAGGGGATAATGGCTTATAAGTCAGATAGAGGTATGAGTCTAAACCCTAGAAGAAAAAGGGTTAAGTGGCAACCTAAATTAGATACAGTTACTGTAGCCTTGATACGAGGTTAAGGCAGCATAATCAAAGTAGCTATCTTTGATTCCTAAATGGATATAAAAGCTAGGACGAGCTAAAGATCACTTTCTGCCGCCGGTAATCCCTGAGGATAAGGGAAAGCAAAAGTGCTAATGGCCTAGAGTTGTGAGCTAGACCCTTCCTTCATTGCTTGAAAGGAAGTACTTGACTTAGTTGGGGATTACAGTGAGGCTAGGACATGGAAGTCCTTCAGGCAGCAGTTGAGGTTACGATAAACAAAGCTAAGTAAAACTAGCAGAAGTAAGAGAAAGTATGTTTTGTCATGATGAACCAGAGAAAGTGGTGGCGAATAAGAATTCTGGTCATGACGAATAGAGATAGTGACTCTCAGATGCGGAGGTGGCATCTTGGCACGACTTGATGGACTATGAGGTCCCTGAGAGTAAGACTGATAGAGCTCAGAGAGAGAGTTGTAGCCACTATTTAAAAGCTATCAGATTCCCCTTCAAGAGGAAGAGTAATGATGAGTTGAACAAGATAGTTAGGGGTTGAGTCTGTACACCGCTAAGAGGGTGTAGTGGCCACTTAAGCTGAGCAAGCTCTTGAAGCCTCGTTAGAGGTGGGGCACTATGATAGAGTAGCTATCTCAAGTTCTTGAATAGATAAATAGGAACATGGAGATAGTAAAGTCAAGGTAGATAATCCTAGTGGAATTCTTAGGGATTAAAAAGAAGAGAAAGAGATGAGAATGAGACAGATAGCCATGCGGGGAACTAGCATTATGAGATTGGCATGTTCCCGATGATGTTAAGAGATACTCAGTCATGTGGGGTTAGGTTGAGAGGCACCCTTTCCAAGGGATAAGTTCTTGGCCAGGAATCTTCCTAGAGAAAATAGGAATTGGTCCTCCAAGTCAGAATTGACATTGCTCTAGATGGAGCAAAATGCCCTATCCGATCAGGGAAAGGGAAGCAGCCGAGGCAAGGCAAGTGGAGTTGACCTTACCTAATGGAAGCACAACTAGCCAAGAATAAAGCTAGGCTTAGATGTACCTGAGCTTAGCAGAGCACTAGAGTAAGCAGAAAGAAAAAGAACCTCAAAAGTCCTCTCCCTATAACTTCCAGAAGCAGCTGCGAACAGAGAAAGAGGCTCCCTCTTGTAGGGATAAGATGTCCAGTCGGCATGCTATGGACATAGCAATCAGTAAGAGCTTACACTCCTTGCATTAAAATGCCAGAAATGCATGTTAGAGTATGCTCGTACTGAAAGGTAAAGCAGAAGAAAAAGAAGTTGCATAAGTCCTCTCTCTGTACCGTTCTAAAGTAGTAAGAGACGGTAAGAGCAGCTGGAGGAGTAAGAGAACTCCTAAGACAGATTGGCTTAGGCACCTAAAGAGACGAATAGATAGCCTAGGGAATTGACAAGAGGCTTAAGAAAATGGTATTGGTTCTTGGAACAGTTTTGGGGAATTATTAGTATGGTGACCAATTGAGTGGAGATGACTTCACTTAGTCCTATGGTCTAAGTCTCCTAGAGATTGGTACCTATTTCGGAAGATGAAGACCAGGGACAAGTTGAGGATGTGGAAACCTCCTTCAGTTGTAAACTAGTACTGAGAGAGTACCCATGATTTCCTTCCAGATAACCTTATCATTAATTAAGCTAGATTCAATTTCCTTCCGATTAATAGAGGAAAGCCAAAGTTAGAGGAGTTGGAGCCATAAGACCTGGAAAAAGAGACATTCAGGCTAGCTCTAGATACAAGAAGAACCCTTGTGACCCAGAGACAGATTGAGTATTGACAGGTAAATCCTTAAGATAAGGAGAGAGATAAGAATGTAAGCTAAACAGACCTGACTAAAGGTAGAATAAGAAGGGCCTAAGATAGCAAGGTATTAGGGTCTGCACCTATCAGCACTATTCAGGTAAGCGTGCTTAGGTGAAAGTAACCTAATGATAGGTAACCGTTGGGAAGTTCAGGTAGAAGTCCTGACTAAGGTATAAGCAGAGTATTGGTTCAAGCAAAGCCCGGTGTGAGAGAAAACCTAATTAGAAAAGTAACCAGTGACTAGGATTGGTCCAATTGAGATTATGATAGTGAGGTGTTTTCTTTAAGGGAAATAGATATAGAAGAGAAGTAAGGAATGACAAAGAGTAACCTGAGAGATAGGTAGTCACTACTAAGAGACTCCCCCTCAGGACAGGAATGGTTGGACTAAGAGAGCTTCACCAGGGAATGAGTCAAAGTTGTAAGACGCCTCCTGAGGGTAATGGCTAAGAATATGGTAAGCCAATAAGGAATTGGAGTCTAGACCCTAATAGGGAAGCAGGGTGACAACCTAAGCCTCGGGTAATTAGTTAAAGGTGCCTGACTGGAAGGTCACACAGTAGAGATGTTTTAATGATTAATGCCTGCTGTGTAGTATGGTCACTTTATGATTAGCATTTGACCATAGAAACAAATGGTTAAGGATACAATAAGCCAGTCAGAGGTATAAGTCAATGCCCTAGTAAGGGAACTGAATATCAACCTGTACCTTAAGTAATCGATATGACCTCAATAGAGGCATGGTAACAAAATGAGATGTTTGAGATTTGTTCAAATCCCTGAATAGAGGAGGAAATTCCTAAGGGATAGTGAACCAAGAGGGACAGAGATTATATGACAACGAATGAAGGGTCAATGATGACCTAAGTGCCAGACTTAGATACCGCACAGCAAGATGATTAAACATTTACTATTTGATGTGATGTGATGAGAATATGGTGATCAATACCTGACTAGAAGAATAATTGGTCAAGAGGTAAAGAAAGTCAGAAAGAGTAAAGTGAGGCAAGATCCCTCTTGAGGATAGAGATGAAAGGAAATGAATAAGAACATGATAGTGGATGGTTGCATTGGGAACTAATAGACAAAGAGAGATAAGTAAGTTCCTTGTGACACCTAGAGCTCGATGATGCTTAGATATATGATAATGTCAGGGACTAAAACAATATTCTTTTATGTCCTTAAGGTATCCAAGAGCGTGCAACCATGGCAATTAGGCCATTAAGGAATCTAAGAAATGAGATTCCTATAGATAGATGCCACTGCTTATAAGATTGAGTAATCCAGTAGAGAGACTCTCTTTGATAGAGATATGGTATTCGAGGAATGTACCTTGGCCAAGATTGCATGAGGAAAGTCTTGACCATGAAGTACCTCTCTAAGATTGGGAAGTGGTTCTCTGGATCAGAGTGATGCTGCTCTAGTAAGAGTAAGCTATCCTCTGAAGAAATGAAACAGAAAGCAAGTGGTTGAGTTGACGATGCTCCAGTTAAAGCAATCTGTCCTCCCACAGGAAAAGCAGAAGTAGCCGAGATAAGGCACAGGAGGACCTTACCCCAGAGAGAGAGAGTGAAACTGGTTAAGACAACAGAAGTGTGATATGCAAACAGATGCTCCTCGAGCTTAGTAGGGTACTACGGAATACTAAAGGATAATGAGAATGTGATGATATAAGTCCTCTCCTGATGCTGTCCAAACTATTAAGAGACAGTGAAGACTACAGAGTCCTAAGACAAGGTAGGCTGGCATTGATATAATAGCAAGTTAATGGGCTCTAGAGATGAGCTAGTGCCTAGGGATTTGAAAGGCACAAGGAAAGGAAAGTGACTTAAGGAAGCTAAAACGAAGGGCTAAAGAAATAGGGAAAGGCTAAGAATTTCAGGAGTTGACAGAAAGGATTGAGCAATGCCTAAGAAGACAATACTGATATCTGTGAGCAGTCTTGGGGAATAATCAGTCAAGTTACTAGCTGAGTGGAGGTGACTTATTTTATTACTCAACTCTATGGTCCAGAGTCTCCTAGAGATCCTAAGATGGCTCAGATGGATGATAGTATTCTAGGGTCATAGTGGATCCTGAAGAGGCTTACGGTAGAGCGCAGTAGCTCCCAAGGTCATAGTAGACCAAGCCTAAGAGAAAGTAGCTGAGTCATTAAGGGTAAGAGTATAGTACCTCTTTGGGAAGACAATGACCAGAGATGAGTTTAAGATACTGAAATCTCCTTCAGCGGTGGACTAATATAGAGAGAGTACCCTTGACTTGTTCCAGACATGTCTATTGTCGATTAGACTAGGCTCAATTTTGTTCTAGTCAATGAAGGAAAGAAAGGAGATATGCCCTTAAAGTAAAGAGGAATGGCAGGGTATACAGCAAAGGATAGATAAAGGCTGTATTAAGAGAACCCAAAATGCCATGGTATAGTAAAATACCAAGAAGACAGGTATGCTGTCATGGTATTATAATGAAAGAATGAGCCTAAAGTATAGGAAGAATATGAGCAGTGGTGACAAAATGCTTAAAAAGCAAAGGCCATACTCATGTAAATGACAGAAAAGTATAGAACGACAAGTTATGTAAGTATGAAGCCAAGGTGGAAACATGGAACTAAGGTATAATGAAAAGTTGAAAAGGTCAGAGTTAAGTATAAGTAAGGATACTCTCCTCAGGTAACCTCTCATTAAGGGTAAGAATAGAGGTTTGACCTGAAATTTCGAGGACGAAATTTTTTTGAGAGGGGGAGTGTAACACCTTACGTTTACGACCTTATATTGTGCCAAGTTAAGACATTCGGAAGCGCAGTTTAAGGTTACCGGGTCTAAAAACCCGAATTTGAAAATTTCTTTTCCCGCATTACTATTCACCGTAACCTTAAACTTAGCATAACTTTGGAAAATTATAACTAATTCTAGAAAAATCGAAACGAGGTCGTTCCAAGTCTCACTCGAAGCTCTTAACATCATCTATCAAGGAAAAATGACCTCAGGTTCTGTTTTAATCAGAAACGCATTCGTTTTCAATTTCGAAAAGTACTGTTCATTTGGTCATTTTTCTATTTTCCAGGATTTTTGCCTAACTTCGGAAAAGCATAACTTCTTACACAGAGCTCCGATTGTGACGTTTTACCACTCATTTTAAAGGGAAAAATAAGATCTATTTGCATGCCAAATTTCAGGGAAAAATTCAACCATTTGACTAGGGTCTTCGTTGGTCAAAGTTTGGTCAAATCTAGACCATTTTTATCCCCCTTTTTCACTAATTCTAACAGCATTTCGTTTTTCACTATAATCATACCATAATCACATGTAAAGCTATTCTATCATTAATATACATTCCAAAAAGGGTATCATATCGTGTATTTATGAACATAGTATGCTTACATGGCTTGAAAGAGAAAGGTTCAAAACCGTATAATACATTACATAATTCATAACTTCTTCAAGCCATGACTATTTCCTTTCCTTTCTCCTTGGCAGTAGTGGCACCTAGGATATCATGTTATAGGAGGAATGAGATTTCATAGAAATCCCAGTAGCATTGAACATACAACCATCAAGTCAACATGCATAAGATGTCATGCTACATGCAGTATAATAACATTTCTAGTCTTTATGCCATGCCATAATCATTCTGTATCCATGTCATCATATCATGGAACATATAATCATTCTGGTCAAAACTCAATCATGCAAGAGCCAAGGCATACATTGCAAGGAGTTCACATCATCTGTACATAAACATTCTCATGGCACATAAACACACATAGCAGATACATCAAATACAGATCAACAAAATAATTGCAGTACACGCTACCTCAATTCCACGCTTATCGTTTCCTCCTTGTTCCCTTGCTTGAGATCCTCCTAGGTATCCAGAGAATTGCCTATCAACCATACAGTAAGGGTATGGTAAATTCCATATCCAGTATACCATTCCTTCTCAATATAATGCTACCCTTGTGCCTTTCAATTTATAATTTCTATATACCTTTCCTAAACCTTTGACCTTGGTTTGACCAAGCCTTAATCCTTAATCCAATATTTAATTAAGGTCCTCAAGTCACATAGTCATAATCCTCTAAGATTAAGTCACTAATCCCTTATGGATTAACCATTAATCATTCTCTAATCAATATGATTAAGCTTTAATAAATCCTTAATCAACATGATTAACCATAATTAATCATCCTTCAATTACCATAACTAATCACTAATTAATTAGGGTAGCTAATCTTAACCACTTACTAATCCTTAATCAAATAACATGATTAATCTTAGCTATCACTAAATCATAATTAATCAAGGTAATTAATCCTAATCTTCCTCAAATAAATAATCAACTAAAAGTAATTAACACTTAGGGAGATAAACATACCTTAATTAGCTCTTAATCGGCGATTAGAGGTGTCTAAGCTTGCTTTCTCTCTTTCTCTCTCTTCTTTCTTCCTTTCTCTCTCCTAGAACTCAAGAACACAAAATTCTCTCCCAAAAAAACCACCTTGGCCAAATTCTTCATGGAAGGGGGGGTATTTATAGGCTTTGATATTTCAAAATGCCAAAAATGCCCTTCGGGAAAAAGATGCGATCTCGGCCGTCCATTTTTTTCTACTTTACACATGGACAAATCTTAGGGCACACACCATAAGAAAATGACACATGGAGGGACACCTAATCACCATGTGATTTTCATGTGGAAAATAAATATTATTTTATTGTTTTGTCTCTTATTTCCCTTTATGCCCTTGAACAATGTGGAAAATTCCAACTTTGTCCTCCCCTTCTAATTTTGGCCGAATTATTGCTCTTAATATTAGAAAAAATATGACTCATCCAATAACCAGTGCAATCCACTGATTATTTGTGTATTTCCGGTCCGATTTTCCAATAATCCTGTCCAATTTACTGTCACAAAATTTTGATTTCAACACCTCATTAAATTCCCCTCATTCCAAGGGTAATCCATGATTTTTCTCAAGTTTTATCTCCCTCTATAATTTTCTAAATTTTATTCTGTCAAAAATCACTATTCTACCGATAATAATTCGGTAATAAATATTCTTTAAGCTAACCTCTGCACATCCAAAGGTGGGAAATAATTTTATAAATTAGGATAATATGTCACATAATTTATCCATATTTTTCCTTGAATTTTTGAGGCCTCTATATATTTTAAATAATGGAAATTGGCTAATTTTCCTTAATTAGCCAAAAATTCCAATAATTACAAATAACTCCCTGGTAAATTATTTTTAATCTCATATTCATCTTCTAAGCCTCAAACATTATTCTGTACCCTCCTTTCTATTTTTCATGATTTTCTGGGAATTTTCAGGAATTTTGGACATTATTTCCAATACTGCCCTTTCTTGACTGATCTTTTCAAGAATGACGGTTATGTCCCTATCCTGATTTTTCCTCATAGCCTGGATCCTCTACCAGTCTACTATACTATTTGGCCTTAGTTAGTCACAAATCATTCATCAACTAGAATAAAATTATCAGGGTGTGACATTTCTTCCCCCCTAAAAATAAATTTCGTCCTCGAAATTTTAACACATACCTTATGTGAAGAGCTCTGGATACTTGCTCCTCATCTCGTCCTCCTTTTCCCACGTGGCCTCTTCTTGATTTAGATCTTTCCAAATCACTTTGACCAAAGGGATTCCTTTGTTCCTCAGCTGCTTGACTTTCCGATCCACTATGCGTTCTGGTCTTACTTCAAATGTCAGATTGTTCTTTAGCTCAATCTGATCATATTCTAGCACATGTTCTGGATCCGGATTGTACTTCTTCAACTGGGAAACATGGAAGACATTGTGCAACTGACTTAAATTCGGGGGTAAGGCCAGTCGATAGGCTACAGGTCCTACCTTTGAGAGTATTTGGAATGGTCCCACATATTTAGGCGTCAGCTTTCTCGCCTTAATAGATCGTCCTACTCCAGTAGTTGGAGATACCTTCAGGAATACATGGTCTCCAACCTCGAACTCTAATGGCTTTCTTCTAC
Source organism: Neltuma alba (assembly GCF_004799145.2). Taxonomy (NCBI): domain Eukaryota; kingdom Viridiplantae; phylum Streptophyta; class Magnoliopsida; order Fabales; family Fabaceae; genus Neltuma; species Neltuma alba. Next base: position 28,188 of record NW_021632263.1, on the reverse strand, counting down.
TGTCGGCGTAGCTCTTCTGTCTGCTTTGAGCCGTGAGTAGCCTCTGTTTGATCTGTTTAATCTGTTCAGAGGTACGATCTACTATATCTGGACCCCAAATTTTCTCTCTCCGAGTTCTGTCCAACAAAGCGGGGATCTGCACTTTCTTCCGTACAATGCCTCGTATGGTGCCATCTGGATACTGGAATGGTAACTGTTGTTGTATGCGAATTCTGCCAAAGGCAGATATTCATCCCAGTTCCCTTTGAAATCCAAAACGCACGCTCTCAGCATATCTTCTAGTGTCTGTATCGTTCGTTCTGTTTGTCCGTCTGTTTGCGGATGATAAGCTGTACTGAAACTCAGTACCGTGCCCATGGCTTCTTGCACTGCTTTCCAGAATCTCGACATGAATCTTGGATCCCTGTCAGACACAATGTACTCCGGAACCCCATGTAATCTTACGATCTCTTTAATGTATAACCTCGCTAACTTCTCTGGCGAATATTTAACATTAATCGCCAAGAAATGGGCCGACTTCGTCAGTCTATCAACTATGACCCATATTGCATCGTATCCTGACGACGTACGAGGTAGTCCTACTATGAAGTCCATAGAGATACTGTCCCACTTCCATTCAGGAATACTAAGGGGTTGTAAAAATCCTGACGGCTTCTGGTGTTCCGTCTTCACTTTCTGGCATGTAAGGCACTTTGTCACATACTCAGTGACATCTCGTTTCATACCAGGCCACCAAAACAATGACTTGATGTCTTGATACATCTTGGTCATTCCTGGATGAATCGTATATTTGCTTTTATGTGCCTCATCTAGATTTGCTTCTTGAGATCATCTACAGGAGGAACATACGATCTTCCTCTGAATTCTATTACTCCCTCTGTTGAGATCTCAAAATCTTTTGTCTCGTTGCTCAAGACTTTAGCTCGAAGGGTCTTTGCTAAAGGATCCCCTCTTTGAGCTTCTTTAATTTGTCTTATCACATCAACAGTTGTTCTCTGCACTAATGGCTCATTAGCCACATCATCTGCCGTTAACTGCATGTGATAAATAGGACCCCAATCTCTTATATCTTCTAACAGATCACCCTCTTTGATCATGAGGGTGGCTACTTGCACCACTTTTCTGCTCAAGGCATCAGCCACTACATTGGCTTTTCCCGGATGATACTTGATCTGATAGTCATAATCTTTCAACAACTCCATCCATCTCCTCTGTCTCATGTTAAGTTCTTTCTGGTCTTGCAGGTACTTGAGACTCTTGTGATCACAGAACAATTCTATAGTTGCCCCATACAAATAATGCCTCCATATCTTCAAGGCATACACTATCGCTGCAAGCTCCAGGTCATGAGTGGGGTAATTTTCTTCGTGAGGTTTTAATTGGCGCGAGGCGTAGGCAACAACTCTTCCCTGCTGCATCAGTACACATCCCAATCCCTGTTTGCTAGCATCTGTGTACACTACATATGGTAGTGTTGGATCGGGGATAACTAGTACTGGGGTAGAGGTTAGCCTTCGCTTCAGCTCTTGAAAACTTGCCTCACATTTCTCGTCCCACAAGAACTGCTGGTTCTTCCTGGTTAGCTTTGTCAGCGCTTGGGCAATTCTAGAAAAGTCCTGGATAAATCTCCTATAGTAACCTGCCAGCCCTAAGAAACTTCGTATCTCTGTACTGTCTTAGGCTGCTCCCAGTTCAGTACTGATTCAACTTTACTGGGATCTACGGCCACACCTTCATGGTTAATCACATGGCCTAGGAATTTAACTTCCTTTAACCAAAACTCACATTTACTGAGCTTGGCGTAGAGTTGTTTCTCCTTCAGTGTACTCAGCACAATTCTCAAGTGCTGCTCATGCTCTTCTTGAGTTTTGGAGTACACTAGTATGTCATCAATAAAAACTACTACAAACAGATCTAAGTATGGTCTAAAAATCCGGTTCATGTAGTCCATGAAAATAGCAGGTGCATTCGTCAATCCAAACGGCATCACTAAGAACTCATAGTGTCCGTATCGGGTCCTAAATGCAGTCTTCGAAACATCTCCTGTCTTTATCCGCAGCTGATGATATCCCGATCGTAGATCGATCTTGGAAAACACCGTTGCTCCTGCCAGTTGGTCTAACAGATCATCAATTCGCGGCAGAGGGTATTTATTCTTTATCGTCACCTTGTTTAGCTCTCGATAGTCAATGCATAGCCTTAGACTACCGTCTTTCTTTTTCACAAAGAGTACTGGAGCACCCCAGGGAGATACACTTGGTCTTATAAAACCCTTCTCCAACAGCTCCTCAATTTGTCTCTTTAGCTCAACCATTTCGTTGGGAGCCATTCGATATGGAGCTTTGGATATTGGTTTTGTCCCTGGTACAAGGTCAATCGTGAACTCCACTTCTCGCTCTGGCGGAAGTCCACTGATCTCTGTTGGAAATACCTCTGGGAAGTCTTTCACTATCGGTATTTCTTCGATTCCTTCTTCTACCTCTGCTCGAATTGAGAAGAATACAAAATATCCTTGACATCCGTGCCGTAAGCATCTACTCGCTTCGGCTTCAGTCATGAAATTTAAACTTACTTCTTTTCTAGGGATTTCTTCCTTAGAGGGTAATACTAACGTTTTCTTACCACAATCTAGAAGTATGTTATTGGCAGATAACCAATTCAAACCAATTATCACCTCAATGTCACGAAAAGGCATGCATATCAAGTCAATGACAGTGCAACAATGCTGATAACAGACCACACAATTCAGGCATGCTTTAGAAGTCACAACTTTAGGACTAGTGGGAGTAGAAACAACAATATCATATGGCAAGGTATCAACAGTCAAACCCAATCGCCCAACACAGTCATGTGATATAAAGGAATGGCTAGCACCTGAGTCAAACATGGCATACACAAGGCAATCATTAACAGTGATCGTACCTTGGATCATGTCAGGTGACTTACGGGCCTCTTCCTGTGTAAGGGCAAACACCCTGCCTTGGGTCTGCTGTCTCGTCCCTTCTGCCCCTTGTGGACATTCCTTTGAAAAGTGTCCTGGTCTCCCACATCTATAGCACACGTTCTGGCCAAATAAACATGGCCTGTCGCCATGATTCTTGCCACACTTCTCACATTCCTTGGCCCTTCGTGTGATATCAAACCCTTCAGGTCGTCTGCTCCCTCTTCTCATCTTTCTGCCAAAGCCAGGCCTCTTCCTCTTCTTATTAACATAAGAGGTTCCTTCTTGATTCGGCCTCGATGGGGGTCTCTCAGCTTTCAAAGCTATCGGCATCATTCCTCGATGATTTTGACTTGCTTCAGTAATACGGCAGACTTCTACTGCCTTGTTAAAACTCTCTATCTGTTGAGGCGCCACGACCTCCCTTAATGCTGGCTTTAATCCTCTGACCAGCTTCTCCGTATTCCACCGTTCATCATTGAGACGTTTTAGATAAGCAGAATAACGGGACAGCCGAATGTGCTTTGCTAGGTATCATCAAAAGTTTCATTATTCCCCTGCTGCAACACTAGGAATTCAGCTTCCATTTTATCCTGCGCTGATCGGGGAAAGTACTTCTGATAGAATCTTTCTTTGAACACCTCCCATGTTATTGGGGTGTTGTTGGCTTGCAGTACCAACTCAGTGTTGTTCCACCACTGATCTGCTTCTTTCTCTAGCTTATAAATGGCCATCTGAGCTTTAATCTCAGATGAACATCCCATTACCCGAAAGATCTTCTCCAGTCGGGTAATCCAATCTTCAGCTATTTGTGGTTCTAATGAACCCTTGAACTCTGGTGGATTATGTTTGCAAAATTTCGTAATCCACTGCTGAATATCTCCTTGGTTCTCAGCCAATCCTGCTTGCTCTTCAGGTGCTTGCTGTTGGACTTGTGGGGTTGCTTCAGCTTGCACTTGCTCAGGTTGTCGTAACTGAGCAATCGCTGCTGCTACTGCTGCTGCTATAACAGCGTCTCTCTCTTCTTGCTGCCATAACTGTGCCTCTTGTAGTTGCTGTACGACTCGTTGTTGCTCATCCAGCCTATTCATTACTTGCTGGATAGGATCTCTATGTGGTTCCTCAGGAGTGTTTCTTGCTCCTCTCCGTGTTCTCACCATTTCGCTTGTTCTTTAGTTAACTATGGGAGAATAAAGGAACTCTTTAATCATTTATCATAAAAACATACCCTTCTTATTTATATAACAAACATTTGTACAGCAACACAAGGGTTACACAGAGTTTTTTAGCAGTTAGCCTAACTTATATACAGTCCAAAACTATCTACACTATATACATCATCAGTCTAGCATTGGCCATGACCAACTCATGGAAAAGTAGCCCATACAAAGGTCTCTATGGCGTCGACCATCTCCAGGAAAGTACATCTGGGTAGGCGATTGTCTATCTCATTAATTCCTTCATTCCATTTCCATGTCTTGGGGATTACACGATACAGAGCTTGGATCCAATCATCATCTCCCAAGGTACGGTCCTCTCTAGTCACCCAGTAATAAAGGCTCTTAATGTCATCTAAGAACCTTAAGTATACATCAGCTTCCTGGTGCTCATACGGCTTAATAAAACGGCTTCTAAACTGGAACTCTCGAACTAGCTGAGGAAGGTATTGGAACTCTTTCTTAATTTCAAGTGTAGGGATCTTACTCGGACCTGCTTCATCCTTAGTAGGTATCTTAATAACTGGAGCTATATCATTAGAGGCAACGGTGGCAATGTCTTTCTCTAGAGCCTTCCCCTTGAAACCGAAGTAATCTACCTGGGTAGCTGGGGATTTGGTGCTAAGCTCTCCATACCTTTCAATATCCTCGTACCACCATGTCTCATCATACCACCATGGATATCGCTCACCGGGCATGACCTTGCTGATGGTCTCTCCGGATTTTCCACTTCCACTACAGACAACCATTACCTGAGCTTTTCTGTAATCCTAATGACCAAATGAACTCATTAATAAGCACTATAACATGCTTTCCTTAAGATGCAGAGCATACAAAATATCAAAATTTGTTCTGTGTGCCAGAATCATATGCTCTGATACCATAAATGTAACACCTTACGTTTACGACCTTATATTGTGCCAAGTTAAGACATTCGGAAGCGCAGTTTAAGGTTACCGGGTCTAAAAACCTGAATTTGAAAATTTCTTTTCCCGCATTACTATTCACCGTAACCTTAAACTTGGCATAACTTTGGAAAATTATAACTAATTCTAGAAAAATCGAAACGAGGTCGTTCCAAGTCTCACTTGAAGCTCTTAACATCATCTATCAAGAAAAAATGACCTCAGGTTCCGTTTTAATCAGAAACGCATTCATTTTCAATTTCGAAAAGTACTGTTCATTTGGTCATTTTTCTATTTTCCAGGATTTTTGCCTAACTTCAGAAAAGCATAACTTCTTACACAGAGCTCCGATTGTGACGCTTTACCACTCATTTTAAAGGGAAAAATAAGATCTATTTGCATGCCAAATTTCAGGGAAAAAGTCAACCATTTGACCAGGGTCTTCGTTGGTCAAAGTTTGGTCAAATCTAGACCATTTTTATCCCCCTTTTTCACTAATTCTAACAGCATTTCGTTTTTCACTATAATCATACCATAATCACATGTAAAGCTATTCTATCATTAATATACATTCTAAAAAGGGTATCATATCGTGTATTTATGAACATAGTATGCTTACATGGCTTGAAAGAGAAAGGTTCAAAACCGTATAATACATTACATAATTCATAACTTCTTCAAGCCATGACTATTTCCTTTCCTTTCTCCTTGGCAGTAGTGGCACCTAGGATATCATGTTATAGGAGGAATGAGATTTCATAGAAATCCCAGTAGCATTGAACATACAACCATCAAGTCAACATGCATAAGATGTCATGCTACATGCAGTATAATAACATTTCTAGTCTTTATGCCATGCCATAATCATTCTGTATCCATGTCATCATATCATGGAACATATAATCATTCTGGTCAAAACTCAATCATGCAAGAGCCAAGGCATACATTGCAAGGAGTTCACATCATCTGTACATAAACATTCTCATGGCACATAAACACACATAGCAGATACATCAAATACAGATCAACAAAATAATTGCAGTTCACGCTACCTCAATTCCACGCTTATCGTTTCCTCCTTGTTCCCTTGCTTGAGATCCTCCTAGGTATCCAGAGAATTGCCTATCAACCATACAGTAAGGGTATGGTAAATTCCATATCCAGTATACCATTCCTTCTCAATATAATGCTACCCTTGTGCCTTTCAATTTATAATTTCTGTATACCTTTCCTAAACCTTTGACCTTGGTTTGACCAAGCCTTAATCCTCAATTAAGGTCTTGGAATTCTTCCTTAATCCATGATTAATCATGCTTTCTTAGTTAATCATTAACCCTTAATCCTTAATCCAATATTTAATTAAGGTCCTCAAGTCACATAGTCATAATCCTCTAAGATTAAGTCACTAATCCCTTATGGATTAACCATTAATCATTCTCTAATCAATATGATTAAGCTTTAATAAATCCTTAATCAACATGATTAACCATAATTAATCATCCTTCAATTACCATAACTAATCACTAATTAATTAGGGTAGCTAATCTTAACCACTTACTAATCCTTAATCAAATAACATGATTAATCTTAGCTATCACTAAACCATAATTAATCAAGGTAATTAATCCTAATCTTCCTCAAATAAATAATCAACTAAAAATAATTAACACTTAGGGAGATAAACATACCTTAATTAGCTCTTAATCGGCGATTAGAGGTGTCTAAGCTTGCTTTCTCTCTTTCTCTCTCTTCTTTCTTCCTTTCTCTCTCCTAGAACTCAAGAACACAAAATTCTCTCCCAACAAAACCACCTTGGCCGAATTCTTCATGGAAGGGGGGGTATTTATAGGCTTTGATATTTCAAAATGCCAAAAATGCCCTTCGGGAAAAAGATGCGATCTCGGCCGTCCATTTTTTTCTACTTTACACATGGACAAATCTTAGGGCACACACCATAAGAAAATGACACATGGAGGGACACCTAATCACCATGTGATTTTCATGTGGAAAATAAATATTATTTTATTGTTTTGTCTCTTATTTCCCTTTATGCCCTTGAACAATGTGGAAAATTCCAACTTTGTCCTCCCCTTCTAATTTTGGCCGAATTATTGCTCTTAATATTAGAAAAAATATGACTCATCCAATAACCAGTGCAATCCACTGATTATTTGTGTATTTCCGGTCCGATTTTCCAATAATCCTGTCCAATTTACTGTCACAAAATTTTGATTTCAACACCTCATTAAATTCCCCTCATTCCAAGGGTAATCCATGATTTTTCTCAAGTTTTATCTCCCTCTATAATTTTCTAAATTTTATTCTGTCAAAAATCACTATTCTACCGATAATAATTGGGTAATAAATATTCTTTAAGCTAACCTCTGCACATCCAAAGGTGGGAAATAATTTTATAAATTAGGATAATATGTCACATAATTTATCCATATTTTTCCTTGAATTTTTGAGGCCTCTATATATTTTAAATAATGGAAATTGGCTAATTTTCCTTAATTAGCCAAAAATTCCAATAATTACAAATAACTCCCTGGTAAATTATTTTTAATCTCATATTCATCTTCTAAGCCTCAAACATTATTCTGTACCCTCCTTTCTATTTTTCATGATTTTCTGGGAATTTTCAGGAATTTTGGACATTATTTCCAATACTGCCCTTTCTTGACTGATCTTTTCAAGAATGACGGTTATGTCCCTATCCTGATTTTTCCTCATAGCCTGGATCCTCTACCAGTCTACTATACTATTTGGCCTTAGTTAGTCACAAATCATTCATCAACTAGAATAAAATTATCAAGGTGTGACAGGGAGAATTGTAACATCCAGACTTTTAGGCCTAGAAGTTCCAGAAATAACCTAAATTAAATAGGTTACCAGACCTCTGTGAACAGAAGTCCTAAAGACGAGAAAGGAAGCTAAAGCAGTTTTAGGGACTAAACTGCAAAGTAAAAGTTTTTAGGGGCTCGAGTATAATTAAGGTTAGAGGCTCCAGTAAAGTCTCGAAGGCCCAAAAAGAGAAAAGATGCTAGATACAGGCCAATGGGTAAGTTAGAAACCTCAAAGAGATGGTTCTATGAGGTTAGGCTTAAGCAGGGGTAAAACCGTAAATTCAAAAAGTTATGACCAGCAAGGGTAAAAATGGAAGAGTACGCAGAGAATTCCAAGAAAATCCTAGAAAATGGGAAATAATATTCTAAGGCTCTTCTATGAAGAGAAAAGATGAAAATGCCCCTGAGGCAGCTTCAACGGAATTTATGAGGTTATTACCGGTAAAAAGTATACCATGTGAGGTAATTATTTGAAATAGCAAGAGACCTCAAAAGTGTATACAAAAATGAGGTTAAAGGGTTGAAAGGTTGTACTAATTTATAAAATTAGTCCCGCAACCAAAAAGCCAGTAGAGTGGCTTTAAGAAATTAAAGAGCCGGTTTTGCCGATAAAAGGGTATTTTAGTAAATGAATTTTATGCAAGGCTTAAAGGAAGTGTTATGGGCTAAGAAAATTCATAGATACTCTCTAAAATGAAAGAGAATTTATGGATCTGACAGAAAATAATTACAGAGGCCAGAGCACTGTAATTAGAGAAAAGAAGTTAAACCCGGAGTAAAAGTGCACCGATAAAGTATTAATCAGAGTCTTGCACTTTACTTGGGCCACAAGTCGCCACTTGTCAAGCCTTTAATGGATGGTAATTAAAGCTTTCCAAGTGTCAAGCAACCAATGGAGAGGATCTTGACTTTGGAATTTAATTACATTATGATTTAAGTTAATTAAGAGAGAGGATTAAGATTAAGTAAGCTAATGACACTTGGCATAACATTAATGATGGTTGGTGGGATATTTTGTACACATTAATGAGCTCATCTCTCCCCTAAATCAGATGGGAATTTCGTGCAAGGCATGAAGAGAGGGAAAAAGAGAGAGTTTTGAGGGAAAACCAAGAGAAAGGCATCAACTTTGGTCATACAATCAAGGTTCAAGGTGAGTTCTTGGCTCTAGATGTGTTCTTGCCTTGGTTTCTTTCTCTTTTATGGTTAAAAATATGTCTTCTCTCCCTTTTGATGGCTGGTCGAAATGGTTGATGAGTGGGGAAGGGAGTTTGGTTGTTAGATCTTGCTAGAACACCTCAAAGTATGGTAGATCCAAGTGGATCTATGTGAAAATTGGAAGAATTACGTGCTGATTTGATGGCTTTTTCGAATTAGTTACTGTTCATATCCAGTTCTGAAATTTGGCATGCTTAAAGTACACTCTATGAGCTTTAAATCCATGGGTAGAACACTTTATTTGGATATGTGTACGATTTATGGTGATTTTTCAAAGTTAAGGTTTGAAATCTAGAAACAGTGTTGAACTTTTGGGAGATTATCGAGTTCCGTACAATTCTGGTACTGTTCTGAGTAGAATTGGTTCCTGAAACTATTTTTCCTTTAAATTTAGCTTAATTATATTTCAGTGAGACTTGGAAGCACTCAATTTGGAGTTTTCTAGATTTAATTATGAATTTTCAAAGTTGAGCAAAAATTCTGGAGATTCTGCGTGAACAGTACCCGCGAACCAAAATTTCCAGATTTGATATTCTTGAATCTAAAGCCATCTAAAGTGGTCCTAATTGATAGGAAATAGATCATAAGGATGTAAAATAATAAGATTTATATTAGAAAAGTTAGAAAGAAAACCCTAAGACTAAGAGAAAGGGTTGAGGTTCAAGAAAGCTAGTCTTGAACTTTATGTAATCTAATGGTCCTAATGGATTGTGTCATCATTATGGTTATGTTTAGGACCTTTGGAACATCCAAGAGGATGTTTAGTGATGTTGATCGAATGCCCACATGGTTGGAAAGTCAAGGGAGTCAAAGGAAAAGTAAGAGGAAAGCTTGAGGTGCAAGGTAGTGAACTTACCCTTTATGTGCTTGACATGGTATGCTTATGTGTTGGTTTGTATTTGTTGTTTGAATGATGTTGTGACATGATGATTGTTGCTGGAAATGCTGTTTTTAATATGTTCCCATGGCCATGCATTTTTATACCAAGCATAAAGCATGATGGCATGTCACTAGTTAACTTAAATTTATGAAAAACTACATACCATACACTAGCATCCATCTTGTGCATGTATGTGGTGATGTTTGTTACTGAGATTCCCCCGAATCTCACCCTCTCCCTAACCAACCATTTAGGTCAAATCAATGATGGGCACTAAGGGCATGAGAAGCAAGGAGAAGAAGTGGAGAATTATTAATGCTAATGATTGATGTTATTATTCAATGTATAATTCTCCTATGTTGTAAGTTATGTTATGAATGCCATCAATTCAATGTATGTGCTTAGGATGTTTATGGCATGAATGAAAGTATATGAGCATGAATGGGAAAAAGTAAGCACATGTTAGGTATGTCAAAGAAATAAAAAGATTAAAGTAAGGAGATATTAAAGGATAAAACGTAGGTCCTGAAGCAGTTAGTTTTGAGCTTCAGTTTGACCTATCAGTGAATGAGTTAAATCACGAGATTTGGTAGACTTATAGTGCACATCCCAAGCTTTAAAATGAGTGGTAAATCACATCAATTGGATGTGTATACAATGAGATATGAATTTTCGAAGTTAAGGCGCAGAATCTGGAAAGTCCAGATTTTACCAAATGAATAGTAATTTTAATCCAATAAACTGTATGTTTTCAGTAAGGATGAGTTCAGTTAAATATTTTTCCCTTAAAGAGCATTGAAAGAGCTTTCCGTAGAAGTTTGGAACACCTCCATACGATTTTTCTAGAATTAGTTATGATTTTCCAAAGTTGGACCTGTAATCTGAAAACTGGACAGTGAACAGTAATTTTCCGAAAATTAACGTCCAAATTGAAATTTTTAATCTTAAAACCATTCAAAGTGGTCTGGAATGGTTCTAAATGAATGCTAAGGTATTATATAAGTAAGGTGTGACACTTCTTGATTATTCTAGATTCTTCTAGATGGTTCTAGATTTTTCTAACAACTTGAAGAATTCCTTTCATGCCCACTCATCAACTTGCCATTAAAATAGGGAGGAAATAAATAAAAAATTCGTGTAAAAATATTTCCTTAATTATTTCTCCACTTATCAAGCCAATCTTGCACCGTAATGGGTATTTTTCGGGTCCTGACTTACCCTGTACCACCGGGACAACTTCTTCTTAAAATTTTAGCCAATAAAAGGTACATATATGGTGCCATTTTAGAGGAGCATAGATGAAAATAATTAGTTCTACTGACAGGCTACTTAACCTTACTGAGTCATGCAGTAGAGATTTCACTATAACGGATAGACAAAGGACTGTCTAAAATATTCCTATGTTGCGTTCTGATTTTTATGCTGTCTATAAATATCTTCTGCTGACTCAGCATGATGACTCATAGGTGTCATGATTACACTTGGTGACTCAGCATAATGACTCGTAAGTGTCATCATTACGCTTAGTGACTCAGCATGCTGACTCAGCATCGTCATGATGGCCCTTAGATATTTTCTTTGGTTTTGTCTCCTATTTAGGGGACAAAATTATTTAATATTTGACTGGAGCATTTTATTCAATCCAGAGCTCTAAAAATTCATCCAAAAATATCATAAAATTCCTCATATTCTAGAGAAAATTTGTGAATTTTCTAAGGTCATAACTCAACCTGTAGCCCCACTTAAAAATCATTCTTTAAAATGCCCTTTTTGGGCATATATAGATTTTAAGTATTCTTAAAGCCATTTTGCTGGTCTTCTGGGGATGAGACTAATTTTATAATTTTCTACAGTCTCTTAAATCATGCATCCCCATTTTACCATAATTTTCTGAGGTTTCCTTATGACTCAAACAATTAAATCTACCTCTACATCTCAAACTGAGCCATAAACTTATAAATTCCTTTTAAGTTATCTCAGGGGTCTTTTCATCATCTCTCTTCACAAAAGAGCCTTAGAATATTATTTCCCATTTGCTGGGATTTTCTTAGAATTTTCTAAGTACTTTCCATTTTTATCCCAGATGGCTGTAACTTTCTGAATTTACGGTTTTACCCCTGCTTAGGCTCAACCTCATAAAACCATCTCTTTGAGGCTTCTAACTTAACTTTTGGTTTGTATCTAGCCTCTTTTTTCTTTCTGGGCCTTTGAGACTTTACTGGAGCCTCTAACTTTGATTACACTTTAACCCCTTAAAACCTTCACTTTGCAGTTTAGTCCCTGAAACTGCTTTAACTTCCTTTCTCGTTTTTAGGACCTCTACTAAAAAGGGGTCTGGTAGCATATCCCATTCAGGCTATTTCTAATACTTCTAGGCCCAAAAATCGGGATGTTACAGGCATAACCTCGGGTAGTTTCACTTGTGGAGCCGAAATTATGATCCTAGATTAACTAAATGCCATGGTAATGCAAATTGAGCTAGCAAAGGTTGGGGGTTTTTGGATTTTTGGGTTTTTGGATGAGTAAAATGAAATGGATTTTTGGATTTTTGGGAGAGTAAAATGAAATGGATGGAAATCAATTGCTGAATCAATTGGTAAAACCTCTTGAAAATGGATTCTTGGCAATCATAGTTCTCTTAAGATTTGGGAGTTTTATAAATTCATTAGGTTTTCTTGATAACAATCTCAATAACTCATTGAGTCTAATGCTTACATTAATGAACTCATTAATGAAAACATTGTTAAGCTTCCCTAATGTGTAATTAAGAATGATTAATGTAATTGGTTCAATGCAACAGAAAATCACCTCATCATCAAAACATGACCATGCAAGATGAAGAGAATCAAGGAAGCTACAAAGAACATATATGTAACTTCATATATTGAAGCATGAAATCCAACATTAACCAATCCAACTACAAATGTAAATTATCAACTAATGATTACAGATCAATCAAAGTCTTTCACTAAGGATTTATAAATCCTAGACTTAGGAATTCATAAATACATAGCTAGAACTAAGATGAAACTGAAACTCCCCTTTTAAGCTCTTAGAACTCATGCCAATTATCAATCTTCAAGAGCTGGGGGAAGCTTAGCCACTCATGGTGTGCAGAAACATCTCCATTGAAATTGACTCAGTGTTGCCCATGGATGAAAATGATAGTGGAAGACGAGGAATTAGGGTTTTGGTGGGAGAGATGAGAGAAGATGAAGAGAAAACGTTGATGGTGGCTAGATGTCAGTGTGTGACCTCATTCCTCTTAAAAATAGGGTTTCTAACCCGAATATGACGTGTCTGGGTCGGTTCATGGAAGTGGGCAAGTCAATTTTTCCCAAAATGGTTGGGTCTGAAAAAGCTGATACAAGGAGTTCGCCGGGTGGGTTCGCCGCGATGGACCATGGTAGAGGCTCCTCTTTTGCTCTGTGTGCCTTGAGTCTTCAACCTTGGCTCCAATCTCAGGTGTCCTACACTGAAAAGCAACAATTTAAGGCATCAATTGTCCTAGAAATTAATTAAAAACAATTAATAACTAATTATGACGATTTTACCCTCAAAAAGACACTAACTCAATGCAAGGACTCTTAATCTAAAATAAGCTCAATTATAGCCAAAAGAGCCAGAAAATGCAACAAAACCATTGATGATGTAATCAAAAGATAAGAATAATTTGAGCTCAATCACTTACCACATGAATAGTAAAAATCTGAAAGTAACTTCCTCAACATGATTTTTTGAGCTCAAGACCATCTAATGTAATCTAAAATGGTTCTAGTTGTACTCTAAGTTGTTCTAATAGTAAGGTGTAATATTTTTGGGATCAGCGTACAGGTTATAACATAGGATAGAATGCTCTACTTAGATAAGCCTACTAGTTAATGTGTTGATTGAAGAAAAGATTGACATATATTGCCGGATTTAAGAGAGAGAATACCATGGATTGGGATACAAGGTCTGAGGGTTCAATGAACTAGGGAGAGACACCCTGTAGGGGTAAGACTTTGATGATAAAAAAAGAAGAATTGATGGAGTGGTTGAAAGATGCTCACCCAGGATACTCAGTCCTAGGGTCTAACCTAACACTGAGTTTAGGGGAATTCCTCAGGTTTGGTTTTTGGATGGATTATGTAGTAGTTCCAAGTCTGCCAGTACCCCCAACACCTGTAGCACTTATCCTAGTTCCACCCAAACTAGAGATCTGTAGATGACTGAGAGAGAAGTTGAAGTTCTTAGCACGTCATATCAAGAAAGATGTGGATCAACAGGATTTGACCACCTACTTAGATTACTCCCAAGGGGTGAGAGTGTTGTATCAAACCCATGGATAGGGCAACCCTTACCTAGATACAGAGGACTAGATCCTGATGATGACGGACATACTCTTATGGCAGAATGAGTTTTGTCACTTGAATCAGATGTTAGGATCCGATGTTGAGAAGTGGATCCAGAGCCTTGAGGGCTTCATTAGTTCCCACTTTTTGTAGTCAATTGAACTTTTATATGACTGATGTAGAACTTGTTTTGGTACAGCTAACCATAGTAGGTTAGTCTGGCGTGTTTGGTTGCTATGTAAGTTTCTAAAATAGCATGCATGTTTTGAAATTGTTATTGTTGGTTGATATATGAATGCCACATGATGTATGCATATCTTTAAGTGAAATCCAAGCATGTTATTTACTTCTTGTTCCTTTGTTATATTATCTGTTTAGTTAGCACAATGGTTAGAACCCGAAGAAATGATTCACTGGAGAGACCCTCAGGATACAATGCAAGGGTCTCTCCCGATCTGCTACAGTTAATTTTGGATGGCTTAGAACAGCAACAAAAGGCTATTGAAGAGATAAGGGTGGCACAAGCTTGCCAAGAATAAGAAAGATATGCCATAATAGTTACAATAGTAGCAGCAACAATGGCTAACCTCAATAGGAGGTAGTCAAAAGAAGAAATTACCATAGCTTAAGCATCAAAATAGCTGCCTAGACTGGTAATACCAGCAGTAGACCCTGACAGCATCCAGCAGTGGATGACACTTTTTTACAAGCACAATTCGCCATCCTTTGATGGAGTATTTGATGTCCAAGCGGTAAAGGATTGGATTATCTACTTGGAAAAGATTTTTAAGGTTTTGGACTGTCTGACTAAGCGGAAAACCCAAATGGCGATCAACAAGCTAGAAAAGGACATCGACTATTGGTGGAAGAAGACCAAACTCATTCTTAATGCTCGGAACACGAGGGTGACATAGGAAGTGCTCTTGGAGCAGTTTTATGAGAAGTACTTTCCAAGGTCAGTAAGGGATGAAAGGGAAGCAAAATTCTTGACCCTGAAGCAGAAAGATAACAAGCCGATTGATGAGTACCTATCTAAGTTTATCCGTCTCTCTCACTACTACAGCTATCTCCATTACTGAGATGATGAGAGGGGGATGACCAAGAAAATAGTCAGAGGACTAAAGTAGTCCTTAAGAGAGATGATTGCTTCCAGGCATTTCAAACACTTCAACAAGGCAGTTAAAGCCTGCCGAATTACAAAGAACAGCTTGAACCATTATTTGAAGGGAGATCAGGGTGGCACCTCTTCTAATTCCAATAGGAAGAGGAAGAGGCGATAGGACAACTGAAGGAATAAGAAGGGAGGCAAGCTGATATCAGCAATTTAAACCAGAGAACGCGCGATAGTATCTGCAAGAGGAACGAATCGGATTCTGGAGTCCTATTTTGTTTAGCACGCAAATCCTAAACTGATTTTTAGTTAGGAGGCATTAATTACAAGGGAGTAGAGCATTCAAGGGGGATTATTTAATTTCATATTCATCTCTGTTTTCTATTCTTCTCGAATTCTTCGTCCAGATCCTTCATTCCCCAACCATCACTATTGCTGCAACGAAGTTCACATCCTCCATCTTGAGTCTTCCATCCTCCATCTCCAGCTAAGCTTCAATGATTTCTAGGAGCTATAATGGAGCCTAAGCCATAGTTAAACAGGGAAGAGTTTAAAGTTTATAGGTGTTTAATTTCAGTGACATTTTGATTGTGTTGTCAATCTTTGTTTATGGATACAGACTCCTTACTTTCTACTTTTGTGATTTGAGATTTGGTTACTTGTATTCAAAGGTTATCTTCTTGATTTAGATTAATGATGTATGATTCTTTAGCTAGGTCTAGTTATGGATTTATACATTATGATTGAATTCTTGAGAAGTATTGGTGAATATTTCTTTTAGAAGTGGCTGAATCTTCAATTGATCAATCTCATCTTATCAGAAGTTAATTCATTTAAAGCTCTTAACTCTAATTAATGCAGGAAAGGCAGTGAAGGCAAGGTTATATCTCTTAGGAATCATTCATCTCATTGATTTCCAATCTCAAAACATTCTCTTCTTTGAATTCTGATTTTTGTAGCATTTGATTACAATTTTAGAAATGATTTCATCTTAGTTGCCAATACACTCACCTAATTTCTTCCCTAATTTGTGACTTAATCACTTAATAACACTGTTAGACATTTGAGTTCTTTGAGATCGATCTCTGGTTAAGCATCATTTACTGCATTAATAAGAGTAATTAAATTTGGTTTTAAATGACATAAGATAAAATTTTTGGGGCTATTGCCATGAAACTTGTCTCCCTAGTGTTTGTAGTGTTTTAGTGCACTTAGGATAGAATTAGGTTGTGTTTTTTTGGTTTTTTTTTAGTTTCTGCATGATCGATAGTTTTGGAATTGGATTCTTGACTTTTTAGCTAATCATACTTGGGTTTCATTATGTGACTCATTAATTGCTCTACGTTGCAGCCATTCTTACTTTGAAATTTGCCCTAGCTACTGTATAACCATTGCTCTTGAGTGTTTTCAGGTTTCAGGGTAGCTGACTTGCATTTCAGTGCTAATTTTTTGCAATTCTCTCAAAGTATATGCCATAATGCCTTTCCTCTCTTACTCATGGTGTAAGGTATCACACCTTACTTATATAGTACCTTAGCATTCATTTAGAACCATTCCAGACCATGTTGGATGGTCTTACACTTAAAAATTTCAATTTGGACGTTAATTTTCAGAAAATTACTGTTCACTGTCTAGTTTTCATATTACAGGTCCAACTTTGAAAAATCATAACTAATTCTAGAAAAATTGTATGGAGGTGTTCCAAAATTATACAGAAAGCTCTTTCAATTCTATTTAAGGGAAAAATATTCAATTGAACTCACCCTCACTGAAAACGTACAGTTTATTGGATTAAGATTATTATTCGTTTGGTAAAATCTGGACTATCCAGATTCTCTGCCTTAACTTTGAAAATTCATATCTCTTCGTACACACATCCAAATCAGGTGATTCACCACTAATTTTAAAGCTTGGGATGTGCACTATAAGTATACCAAATTTTGTAGCTTAAATCATTCATATGATAGGTCAAACTGAAGCTCGAAACTAACTGCTCCACGACCTACGTTTTATCCCTTAACATCTCTTTACTTTAATTCTTTTTATTTCTTTGGCATACCTAACATGGGCTTACTTTTTTCCATTTATGCTCATACATTTATATACATGTCATAAGCTTTATAATTAAATACATGGCATTCACAACATAATTATAACATAGGAGAATTATACATTGAACATAATCTCAATCATTAGTATCAATAATTCTCCACTTCTTCTCCTTGCTTCTCATGCCATTAGGACCCATCATTGATTGACCTAAATGGTTGGTTAGAGAGGGGTGAGATTTGGGAGAATCTCAGTAGCAAACATTACCACATACATGCACAAGATGGATGCTAGTGTATGGTATGTAGTTTTTCATAAACTTAGGTTAACTAGTGACATGCCATCATGCTTTATGCTTGGTATAAAAATGCATGGCCACGGGAACATATTAAAAATAGCATTTCCAGCAACAATCATCATGTCACAACATCATTCAAACAACAAATACAAACCAACACATGAGCATACCATATCAAGCACATAAAGGGTAAGTTCACTACCTTGCACCTCAAGCTTTCCTCTTACTTTTCCTTTGACTCCCTTGACTTTCCAACCATGTGGGCATTCGATCAATATCACCAAACATCCTCTTGAATGTTCCAAAGGTCCTAAACATAACCATAATGATCACACAATCCATTAGGACCATTAGATTACATAAAGTTCAAGACTAGCTTTCTTGAACCTCAACCCTTTCTCTTAGTCTTAGGGTTTTCTTTCTAACTTTTCTAATATAAATCTTATCATTTCCCATCCTTAAGATCTATTTCTTGTCAATTAAGACTACTTTAGATGGCCTTAGATTCAAGAATACCAAATCTGGAAATTTTGGTCCGCGGGTACTGTTCACACAGAAACTCCAGAATTTTTGCTCAAATTTGAAAATTCATAATTAAATCTATAAAAATCCAAATTGAGTGCGTCCAAGTCTCACTGAAAGCTAATTAAGTTAATTTTAAAGGAAAAATATTTTTAGGAACCAATTCTATGCTGAACAGTACCGAAATTGTACGGAACTCAAAACTCTTCCAAAAGTTCAACACTGTTTCCAGATTTCAAACCCTAACTTTGAAAAATCACCATAAATCGTACATATATCCAAATGAAGTGTTCTACCCATGGATTTAAAGCTTACAGAGTGTACTTTAAGCATACAAAATTTCAGAATCAGATACGCATAGTAACTAATTCAAAATAGGTATCAAATCAGATGCTACAGCCACCACATACCTTGATCTTGAAGCTTGAACTTAGGTGGACTTTCTCTCACTAGAAATAGCTCTTTCTCTCTCTAGATGCAAGGGTAGTAGAGTTTCCCCTAGTGTTCATCAGCTTGGCCAAATTGGGGGGAAGAAGAGTGCCTATTTATAGCCAAAAAGTTGGCTTGAATAGACCAAAATGCCCTTAGTAGCTAGAAGAAGGAGTAAGGGCAATTTTGGAAGTTCAAGTGGACTTTTGCATCATCATTGCATCACTTTATTACATCATCCTTGCATCATGCTTCTAGAAGAGGCCACGTGTCGCAAAAATGGTGGAGGAGAAGGAAGATTAGATCATAACTGTCGGATCTAAACTTAGCCCTTAAGTTTCCTCCTATTTTACTTGGCCCACATTTCTCCGACTTTCTTTATGGCGTTCCAGGGTCCAGAAAATTCTTCTGTCTACTCCATAAATTCCTTTTCATTCTAGAGAGTATCTATGAATTTTCTCAGGCCATAACACTTCCTCTAAGCCTTGTATAAAAATCATTTACTAAAATACCCTTTTATCAGTATAATCTGCTCTTTAATTTATTAAAGCCATTCCACTGGCCTTTTGGTTGCGGGACTAATTTTATAAATTAGTATAACCTTTCAACCAATTAATCCTTATTTTTACGTACATTTTTTAGGTCTCTTGCTATTTTAAATAATTACCTCAAACAGTGTACTTTTTACTGGCCATAACCTCATAAATTCCATTTAAGCTATCTCAGGGGTATTTTCATCTTTTCTCTTCATAGAAGAGTCTTAGAATATTATTTCCCATTTTCTGGGATTTTCTTGGAATTTTCTGTACACTTTTCCATTTTTGCTCTTGCTGTCATAACTTTTTGAATTTACAGTTTAGTCCCTGCTTGGACTTAACTTCATATAATCCTCTCTTTGAGGCTTCTAACTTAATCGTTAGCCTATATCTAGTCTCTTTTCTCTCTCTAGGCCTTCGAGACTTTACTGGAGTCTCTGACCTTGATTATACTGAAGCCCCTGAAAAACTTTTACTTTGCAGTTTAGTCCCTAAAACTGCTTTGACTTCTTTTCTCATCTTGGGGACTTCTACTCAAAAGGGGTCTGGTAGCCTATCCAATTCAGGCTACTTTTGATGCTTCTAGGCCCAAAAGTCTAGATGTTACATAAGGCACCGCAGCGCCCTTGCCTCCTCAACTCCTAATAACTCTCGATCGTAGAGGCCGTGACACCTCAAGTCAAAGGCCGCGGCGCCTAGGCCTAATTCCTACTTTACTGTTTCACTTTAACTCTTTCACTTGGTTTTGGTGCATGACCAGGGACAAAACATTTTATCCATTGGATAAGGAGATAAATAAAACACTTAGACTTTTGAAAAAGAACAAAAATTTGGACACAAGAACAGGCATACACCCTCACTTATCTTTTTCATCCAGTGTTTGTGAGTCAATTGAACTTGTACCTGATTTCGAATCTGGTTTAGGTCTATTCTATGATAGTTATTTTGTAATGGAAGGGTAAGAGAATGGTCAAAATAGGGTTACCACTAACCTAAATGATGCAGGCTATAGACCTCCACAAAGACCCCCTAATAGGCAACACCAAGATGAACAAGAAGCTGAGAACATTCAATACCATGTCCTTAGGAACCCTGATGATGATAATAGGAGTATTAGGGAATTGAATAATGTCACACCCTGATAATTTTATCCTAATTGATGAATGATTTGAGACTGACTAAGGTCAAGTAGTATAGTAGACTGGTAGAGGATCCAGGCTATGAGGAATAATCAGGATACGGACATAACGGTCATTTTTGAAAAGATCGGTCAAGAAAGGGTAGTATTGGAAATAATGTCCGAAATTCCTAAAAATTCCCAAAAAATCATGAAAAATAGAAAGGAGGGTACAGAATAATGTTTGAGGCTTAGAAGATGAATATAGGATGAAAAATAATTTATCAGGGAATTATTTGTAATTATTGGAATTTTTGGTTAATTAAGGAAAATTAGCCAATTTCCATTATTTAAAATATATGGAGGCTTCAAAAATTCAAGAAAAAATAGGGATAAATTATGTGACATATTATCCTAATTTATAAAATTACTACCCACCTTTGGATGTATAGAGGTTAGCTTAAAGAATATTTATTATCGAATTATTATTGGTAGAATATTGATTTTTGATAGAATAAAATTTAGAAAATTATAGAGGGAGGTAAAACTTGAGAAAAATCATGGAATACCCTTGGAATGAGGGGAATTTAAGGAGGTGTTGAAATCAAAATTTTGTGACAGTAAATTGGAAAGGATTGTTGGAAAATCGGACCAAAAATACACAAATAATCAGTAGATTGTACTAAATATTGGATGAGTCATTTTTCTCCCAATTTTTAGAGTAATATTTTGGCCAAAATAAGGGGGAGGACAAGGCTGGAATTTTTCAAATTGTTCAAGGGTATAAAGGGAAATAAGAGACAAAACATTAAAATAATATTTTATTACCACATGAAAATCACATGGTGAATAGGTGTCCTTCCATGTGTCATGATCTTAAAAGGCTTGTGCTCTAAGATTTGTCCATGTGTAAAGTGAAAAAAATGGACGGCTGAAATTGCATCTTTTTCTCCAAGGGCATTCTTGGCATTTTGAAAAATGCAAGCCTATAAATATCCCCCCTCACCCTTCACATTTCGGCCAAAGAGGTTTCCTAGAGAGGGAATGTTTTGCTCTTAAGTTCTAGGAGAGAGAAGGAAAGAAAGAAGAGAGAAAGGGAGAAAGAAAGATTAAACGCCTCTAATCACCGATTAAGAGCTAATTAAGGTATGTTTACCTCCCTAAGTGTTAATTATTTTTAGTTAATGATTTATTTGAGGAAGATTAGGATTAATTACCTTGATTAATTATGGTTTAGTGATAGCTAAGATTAATCATGCTATTTGATTAAAGATTAGTAAGTAATTAAGGTTAGTTGCCTTGATTAATTAGTAATTAGTGATTAGTTATGCTAATTGAAGGATGATTAATTATGATTAATCATGTTGATTAAGGAATGATTAAAGGTTAATCATGTTGATTAGAGAATGATTAATGGTTAATCCATAAGGGATTAGTGACTTAATCTTAGAGGATTATGTTGTATTAATGACTATGTGACTTGAGGACCTTAATTAAATATTAAATTAAGGATTAAGGGTTAGTGATTAACAAAGAAAGCATGATTAATCATGGATTAAGGAAGAATTCCAAGACCTTAATTGAGGATTAAGGCTTGGTCAAAATAAAGTCAAAGGATTAGGAAAGGTATACAGAAGTTATAAATTGAAGGGCACAAGGGTAGCATTATATTGAGAAAGAATTGTATACTGGATAAAGAATTTACCAAACCCTTACTGTATGGTTGATAGGCAATTTCTGGAAACCTAGGAGGACCTCAAGCAAGGAAAACAAGGAGAAAACAATAAGCATGGAACCTGTAACATCCTAATTTTCATATATCTAATATTTAAACAAATTTTTATAGAATAGGTAGAGGTTAAATATACATATATGTAATTAAAATAATTCTGATTTTATGTGTGTGTGTGTATGAGAAAATAAATAAAATAACGATGTTAAGAAGTCCCACATTGATTAAATGATAGGAAGTGGATAAAATAGCAATGTTAAGAAGTCCCACATCGACTAATCTTTAGAGTGAAGGAGTTTGAGGAGCCTATATATAGGAGATAGTGAGTGGAGCTTGAAGTGAGTAAATAATTTTCGCACATATCTGAGGTAGTCTCAGAAAAGTACTAGCTTTGAGTTTATTAACCGTTGGATTAGACTGAAATTTGGTCAGCCCATTTGGGACATCCAAATCATTAATTTCAATGGTTGGATCATCATTTGTTCTCCAAGTTACAATTTATTAGGTACGTTTTTAACTTATATCTTTTGGATTTAGCAAATAGAGTCCTGAATAGTAAATTAGCATTTTAAAGTTCATTCACCGTTAAATTGAGCTATAATTTGGAGGATAGTATCATGATAGATAGGAAATTAAATTCAATGGTTAGATTAAAGGTTTAACTTCTGTAGTGAGAATAACCTGGTTCATACTAAGTCTATTTGTCTAAGTCCTTCGAAGATGGAATATAAGTTATAAATTTATAGTTTGTCTATTTGCATTATGAATTTGATGATTCTAATAATATAATCTAATAATTAAAGGATATTTAAGTAAGGGAAAATTCAGGAATCGAGTCTAAATCATATATATATATATATGTTCTCATTCCAAACCTTAGAGAAATGTCTTTTAGGCTAGAGTTATGAGTAAAATTAAAGCTTTTAGAGGAGGAGTTAGAGGCTAGAATTTTGTGAGTAGCCTACTCTAATACTATAGAGATAATATTTTAATTTTGTTTGTAGATATAAACTCTATTGTGGCATTTTCGAGGTTGGACTCTGGTTGTAGTTGACTGTTAGCTAGGAGACCAGGTAACTAAATTTCTATCTGTTGCATGCTCTAGTATGAAGTTGGTGAGCGGCTTTATAACTAATTCTATAAAAGTATATTACATTTTATATGAACTGTCTTGTGGGATGCTATTTTAAAAAGGATTGACATAGTTTGTATTGCAAGAAATTGGTGATCATGATTATGATGTGCTATTATGAAATTCTGTTGATAATGCATATAAATGTGTCGTTTTGAACCCTGTGCATCTATTTTGGGTGGGGAAAGGAGGTAATTAGAGTTATTGAGATTCATATACTTGCCACGTGGTATTAGCCTCCATACGGAGCTCTATGGTTGGCTGCTATTATTGTCCCACGAGTTCTTCGAGGGACTACGACACCCCACTAGTTCTTCGAGGGGGGACCCATGGTCCACCGAGTGCTCTGTGGTCTTTGGCCGGTCCACAAAGTCACTTTTGACCGAGTGATCATAAAGACTATATTCAAGCTTAGTGGTTTTTCATATGAAGGAATATGAATGGTCAAGATAGAATTTGTCCCTCATATTCGTAGAGAGATATTACTGGGCCCCTTGATGAGTGAGTCTGAGAAATGTATGGCCATACTATAATGGAAAGGTAGTTCCATTTCTATACTCAGACTACTCATGGATCGAGAAAGTAACGGTCAGGAATAGGAGGATGACGTTTTCCATGCCTCATCCATGACCAAAATGTCGTGTGACAAAAGGGACGTGATATGATTGTATGAAAGGTTACATCGTTCATCGATCCTCATATGATTTAGGTAGTCGTGATGTCTTGCTAGAGACCGCTTAAGACTTGTGAGTCATTATAGTAAATGGCCCACTGCCAACTTCATATGGGCCTACAGGGTCGCACACAAAGTAGCCCAACACGAGCTATGATGTCCAAATTCACTGAATCTAAGATATGTCCAGATTTAATGAATAGTCTAGGGTGACGTGTATATATATATAAATTCGTGTATATATATTATATGATATAAGAGATATTTATGAGATTTGATTTATAAGGATAAATTAAATCTGTATCAATTTTTAATTGATAAGGTATAATATCTCAAATTTGATTTATTAGAATAAATCAAATATAATTCCGTCATATCTTTAATTGTGAATTAAATGAATAGGTGAATTAAATCTGTAGGACGGATTTAATATAAAAATTGTATTTATTTAATTAATTTCTTATCTGATTACACAATATGTGATATTGTATTAATTTCAGAATTAATTTAGGATTAATTCTGAAATCCAATATCCTTAGCGTCCTATATATATTTGATATTAGGAGCTAGGGTTTTGGGTGTGTGAGAGTGTAAAACATTTGTAGATAAGAAACAGCCAATAGAAAGATGGTGAGGACGGATTCTCAAAAACCCTAGAAGGACAAGAGGCGCTAGCATGTCGTTCGTGATTGGAACGCTGTTCGTGTGGATACTGGTAGAGGAAGCCGATCTGAGTCGTCGACTTCTCACGATCAAAAGAAGAGCATAGACATCCTGAACGTCGAAATCCCCGAGCCACCATTGATTCGAATACCGCAGGTAACATCTCTTACCACTTGACTTAAACACAATCAGTAGATCCGAGCAAGGAATTGAAAAAAAAATTTTAAAGTTAATTTCCGTTGCGTGTCTTTCAATTCCTTACAAGCAATGAAACACCCCTTTGAAGATTATTCACTTTTGGGTATCAATGCTATTGATTGTTTGATTGATGAGGCTGTAGAAGAGTATGAGTGTTCCTTGCATAAATTGACTAAGGAAGAAACCTTGGATACTGGTTTTTCTTTTCTTGATGTTAATTCTCTTTTCTGCCTTGATTTATTTTTGGATGATAATGATGACGTGTGTAGTATTGATTGCTTGATAGTTGATAGCTCACTTTCCACTTTATCATCGTTTTCTTTTGATCTATCTTCTATTAATGATGAGGTATTTTCTCATGCATCAAGCCAAGAGCCTGGAAAGGATTTTGTGTCTGATTTTGTAGAAATGGAAAAGCTGGCCTAAAGTATATTGACCAAGGAAAAGGAAGAAGTTAATGCAGGATTCAATGATAAGGAGCAAGAGGATATAGCTTTGGCAATCACCTAAGTTCAGAATACTAAGGAAAAGGAAGAAAACATAACTCTTACTCTAGAATCTATACTTACTTTTTCTATTCCACTTCATTTTGATTGTGCCAACTCTTTACACACTATACGATATCTTGCTAATTTCTTTTCTAGCCTTGCTCCAAAGGTGGACCAAAGAAAGAAAAGTCAAGGTGAGGAACAACAAGTAGCTGATTCATTCATGGAAATAAAGGGAGAGGATGTGCTCAGCTCTACAGTACGAAATAGGGGGTTTTCTAACCTTATTTCTCCTAAAATTAATGCTATTTCTGATAAGCATGCATCATTTGATTCATCTTGTAATCATGCTTATTCCCCACACACACCTTCAGCATGTTTAGCTATTTTGGAACTTAAGGAATTAGTACCTTCTGTTATCAAACCACCAGATTTATAACTTAAACTATTGCCTTCTTATTTGAAATATGCTTATCTAGCTGAAAATGAAAATTTTCCTATTATCATTACTAGCTCTTTATCTGATATTGAGGAGAAGAAATTGCTCGCTGTCTTGAAAAGAAATAAGAAGGCAATAGGTTGGTTTATGGTTGATATCTCTGGTATTGCCCCCTCTATTTGTGCACATAAAATTTAACTTCATGAGGGAGCAAAGCCAGTGAGACAACCACAGTGTAGGCTTAATCCACTCATCTTAGATGTTGTTAAAAAGGAAGTGACTAAACTTTTGAGTACTGTAATTATATATCTAATTTCAGATAGTGAGTGGGTTAGCCCTGTGCAAGTGGTTCCTAAGAAAAGTGGTATCACTATTGTTAAGAATGAAAAGAATGAATTAATTCCAACAAGAGTCCAAAACTTATAGAGGGTATGCATTGATTACAGGAAATTGAATGATGCCACACGTAAAGATCACTCTCCTCTATCTTTTATTGATCAAATGCTTGAGAGATTGGCTGGAAGAACTAACTACTGCTTTCCAGATGGTTTTTTAGGTTATTTCCAGATTCCTATTGCCTCAAAAGACCAAGACAAGACCACATTCACTTGTCTATTTGGGACATTTACCTATAGGAGGATGCCTTTTAGGCTATGCAATGCCTCGGGTACTTTTCAAAGGGCTATGATGTTCATTTTTAGTGAATTTCTAGGCTCATTTATGAAAGTTTTTATGGATATTTTACTATGTATGGTGACACATTTGATGATTGTTTGGAAAGTCTAAATAGGGTTTTGTCTAGGTGTATTGATAGAAATTTGATTCTGAATTTTGAAAAATGCCATTTTATGGTTGACAATGAAATTGTCTTGGGTCATCTAGTCTCTAGGAAAGGAATTGAAGTAGACAAAGCAAAAATTGATGTTATTTCTTCTTTGCCTTACCCAACTAACTAGAAGGAACTTAGGTCATTCCTTGGACATGCGGGTTTCTATAGAAGATTTGTAAAAGATTTCAGTAAAATAGCAAATCCTCTTTCTAGGCTTATGCAAAAAGATGTGGCATTTGTTTTTGATGATGCTTGCAAAAAGGCTTTTGATTCATCAAAGAGCATGCTTGTTTCTCTACCTATACTTTCTGCACCTGATTGGAACTTAGATTTTGAACTTGCTTGTGATGCATCTCATGCTTCCATTGGTGCTATGCTAGGTCAAAAAGTAAATAAGCTATCCCAAGTCATTGCATATGCATCTAAAACCTTTGACAATGCATAAATTAATTACACAACCACTGAAAAGGAACTTTATGCTATTGTATTTGCTTTAGATAAATTTAGACCTTATCTTCCTGCATCAAAAGTAGTTGTCTATACTGACCATGCTACTGTTAAGTTTTCATTTACTAAGCCACATACTAAGCCTAGACTTTTAATATGGGTTTTGCTTCTCCAAGAGTTTGACATAGAGATCAAAGACTGAAGTAGAGCTGAAAACCATATTATAGACCATTTAAGTCGATTGCTAGCAGGAACTAGGGGAGTTTTTGACCCTAATCTGATTTGTGATGAATTTCCAACTACTCTCCTTTGTTCTATAGGTTCTCATGACCTATGGTTTGCTAACATGGTCAATTTTCTTGCTACTAGTTTAATCCTTGCTACATTGTCTCATTTTCAGAGTCAAAAGCTTAAAAGTGAGGCCAAGTATTACATTTGGGAACCACCTCACCTATGGAGGATGTGCAATGACCAATTGATTAGGCGCTGTGCTCCAAATGAAGAAATTCAAGGCATCTTGGAAGCATGCCATTCTCATGCTTGTGGAAGGCATTTTAGTGCTAAGAAAACTTCAAGAAAGATTTTGAAATTTGGATTTTATTAGCCTACCCTTTTTAAGGATGCTTATGAGTTTTGTAAGAGTTGTGATAAGTGCCAAAGGTTTGGAGGTAATACTAAGAGGAATGAGATGCCTCAATATCCTATTCTCTTTTATGAAATCTTTGATGTATGGGATATAGATTTCATGGGTCCATTCCCACCTTCCTCTGGAAATAGTTATATTCTCTTGGCTATGGATTATGTTTCAAGATAGATCGAAGCCATTCCCACAAAGAAAGATGATGCAGTCACAGTTTCAAAATTCATTAAGTCATATATCTTCACAAGGTTTGGAATCCCTAAGGCTATGATAAGTGACCATGGAACTCACTTTTGCAACAAGCTATTGAATAGGTGTTCTCTAAGTTTGGGGTTACTCACAAGATGTCCACAGCTTATCAACCCCAGACCAATGGTCAGATAGAGGTTTCTAATAGAGAGATTAAACAGATTTTGGAGAAGATAGTCAAGCCATCAAGAAAGGACTAAAGCATTAAATTGGAAGAAGCTCTGTGGGCCTATAGGACTGCATACAAGACACCCATAGAATGTTACCCTATACAGTAGTCTATGGAAAAGCTTGT
>NW_021632262.1:0-33525 GCF_004799145.2 Neltuma alba | reverse complement strand
AATTTATAAATTAATATATAGTCTAGTGTTATGTAAGTTTATTTTAGAGAAATAAGTCTTTTTTTAACAAATAATAAATTCATTTTTTTATTACAATAATTAATGAGCAATTTGCATTACAAAGTACTCGTATTGTTTTATATAGTGGATATTACATTTGAAATGGGATTAGCATTAAAAATACATGAACTAGTAGCATTAAAGCTCCTATCAGTGGGCAGAAGCGTCTGGAGAGAATATAAACTTATTTTGATTTTGGCCGAAGAAAAACACACTTCATTAAATGAGCATCGGAAGAGAAAATCCGTTTCGCTAAAAGCTTTCAATTTGATAGATTGTGCTGCGCAGCACGTAGAGCCGTTTGGTCAATTCACTGAATAGTAAGCAATCGTTTTCTTCATCAATAGTCCTTCCTGCTCCTGCATGCTCAATTAATGGGGGAATTTACGTCTAAGATCTCCTAATAATTATATTAAATGGTTTTCTTTTTTTCTTTTTTTGGCTACACGATCTCAAATCATTTTGACTGACATCAAAATAAATTGTTTCAACTATAAGGTTCTGAATTATATTTCTCCCATAATTTAAATCTTTTTATAATCTTTTTATGCAACCAGCTTCAACTTGAAATTCCAGCCACCCAAAATAGATAACTAGACAGGGCCATCGCAGTATCGTACCGCAAGGTCTCGCCGGGTGAACCGCCCTGCCTCCGCAATCATACGTCATGTCCTATATTACTATACACTTAAAATTTATGAAATTTGTTTTATCAACAAGCGACACTATTCGTGAACAATAAAAATATAGGAATGATGATCATCAAACATCACAAATTATTCATAGCGAAGGATATAGGGAGCTTAGAGTTATTTCTTGCCGCAAGAATTAGAATTCTTTTGCAAAATTTTTCCCAAATTAAATTAATGAACTCTCCCGGAATCAAGCCCACCGGCCACCGGCCACACAGGATGGATGTCGAACAAGTCCAATAAGGTAAGCCCATTGTCCATTTTTAAGTTTCAGTCCAATGAAGTCTATTATTTTTATACTTTTCTTCCATTTTTAAAACCCGTATTAAATTATTTCCGCCGGAGAGGCAGTCAACGTGGCAGCCTATCTGCCCAGTTATTTGGAAATGCTGGCACAGGCAGCGATTAATTTCATACTACGCAGACACAGATAGAAATATCAGACCATTCTGCACCACTCATTAACTGACAAAGCCCCCGCATCAGCATGAGAGTTTTCAGTTTTGATCCTCCAGTTCGGACACCACCAGAAGAAGACGGAAGCAATACAGGAAATCTGTCATGAAGGGATTGCCTTTGAAGATAATAGCTTCAACCTCATTGTTTGTGATGCTGCAAATTATATGCGGGGCGGGCAATACCCTTCATCCTATAATATTAGTCCCTGGTGCCGGAGGTAACCAGCTAGAAGCCAGGCTCACCGGCGCCTACAAACCCACGAGCCTCCTCTGTGACCGCTGGTACCCACTTGTCAAGGACCGCGATGGCTGGTTCAGAATGTGGTTCGACCCCAGCGTTCTACTTCCGCCCTTCACTCGCTGCTTTGCTTATCGCATGACGCTTCACTTCGAACCACATCTTGATGATTACTTTAATGCCCCTGGGGTTCAGACTCGGGTCCCTCAATTTGGTTCAACCAGCTCACTTCTTTATCTCGACCCTCATCTCAAGTGAGTCAATGTTTTGTGCTTGACTATCATCATTAACTTGTGAGGCGTATTGTGACTGTAATTGATGTGTAGGCATGTTTCAGCGTATATGGCGCCGTTGGTGGACTCCCTTGAAGAGGTTGGCTATGTGGAGGGTGAAACTCTGTTTGGAGCACCCTATGATTTCCGATATGGCCTTGCCGCGAAAGGTCATTTGTCTCATGTGGGTTCCAAGTTCTTGGACGATCTCAAGTGTTTGATTGAAAAAGCAAGTGCTTCCAATGGCGGAAAACAAGTGATACTCGTGTCACACAGCTTAGGAGGACTCTTTGCCATTCAACTTCTGAACCGAAACCCACTTTCTTGGCGCCAAAAGTTCATCAAACACTTTGTGGCTCTTTCTGCTCCTTGGGGTGGTGCTGTGGACGAAATGCTTACCTTTGCTTCGGGGAATACTCTAGGAATACCCCTGGTGGACCCATTGATGGTAAGAGCAGAACAGAGAAGCTCTGAGAGTAATCTGTGGCTTTTGCCTAATCCCAGATTGTTTGGTGGCACCAAACCATTAGTGATCACGAAAGATAGGAATTATACAGCATTAGATATTGCTGATTTTCTCAGAGACATCGGTTTCCCCGAAGGGGTTTACCCCTATGAAAATCGAATTTTGCCATTGATAGAGAACACAGAAGCACCAGAAGTACCTGTGACTTGTATCATGGGAACGGGTGTGAGAACCCCAGAAAGTTTGTTTTACAGGAATAGTGATTTTGATGAACAGCCTGAAGTGTTTTATGGGGATGGAGACGGTACAGTGAACATGGTGAGCATGCTGGGGCTTCAGTCACTCTGGGAAGATGAGAAAAATCAAAGCCTGGAAGTGATAAAATTGGAGGCGTGTCTCACACGGGGATACTGAAAGATGAAGTTGCTCTTGATGTGGTAATAGGCGTGATTAGTAAGCTTAATTCTAATGGAACGACTTTTGTGGCGCATGAGCAAACTCTTGTGGATGCTTATAGGCGATGAAACGGAGTAGTCAATTAGCTCTATATACTATAACAGAGCAGAAAGCTTCTTTTGAATAAACATCTTTTTTTGTTTTTTTTCCTCTTTTTCTTGCCGTAAATCGTATGTTCTGGGAACCTTGCACGTCTTTGTTGTTGTCCTTATTCGATTATTTTAATTTTCTGCTACAATAGAGGCTAGCTTTTTGATGGGTTGAATCTGACTGGCGTGGCATGGCATTTTGTCTTATCAAAGGAATATGATTTGGAGGATTTTGAACTAGTCATCTTAAATAAACCGACAAAACTGAGGTCTGAGGAGAGCCCGTGTTCATATTTCAAATTTCAGATCAGTCACTGCAGCTCATTTCTTACATGAGCAATGCCCCGGCTCTAATGCATTCTGATAAGAATCCTAATCCTAGTGGGCACCACTTGCGGGAAGAAAAGGAAAACAGCTGGATCAAATCCTTAGGCTGAAACTTGAATTAGTTTGAATATGTTTTGAATTGTTTATTTTAATTATTTTAGAGTGAGTTAGCTAAATAAGTGGAACCCTATGACTGTTAGGGGTCACCAACTTTTCACTCTGTTTCTAAGAGATATTTTAGGGATTAATTCTGTTTCTAGGAGATATTATAGGATTTTCAGAATTTCAGAATTTGTTACCGTTGTAATTCCTCTTTATGAATAACCCAGCCACTCTCTATGCTAAGCAGAGATTGAGAAATAGAAGAATTATTTTAATTCAACTGGAGATTCTCCTTTGTTGGCTATTGAGATTAGGAGAGTGTGATTCTTGCTTCGCTTCTGTTCTCCATTTTTTCTTCAGTCATTTATATCTCCAGATTTAGGATCTCAACCCATTCTTAGGCGTCACAGCGCATTTCTAACACTGTAACAACCGATTTAAAACCCTCGGAAAAAACGTCTCATACCATGTAGCTCTTTGATTCCAATGAGATTTAGCAGCATTCATGTGATTTCTACTCATATACAATTGCAACATTTGCATTATGAATTCCATATTTGATTGCTAAATTTCCTTAGTACTACCTCCCATCCTTAATACTCCCTCCGGTCTGAAATATAATGCCCATTTTGTAAGTAAATTAGAACTGAAGGAGTATAAGATTTAGTTTCAACTATAAATTAGATCTTATATTAAAGATCAAAGGTAGTATCAAAAATTCTTTTTGTTAACATTAGATGTTGATCCGAGGACTTGATGAAACTTCTACAGATGTTGATCGGAGGCGTTCATTTTACTTGAATTTAATTGCTCATACCTCCTTTAGTGTAACTATTGCCTGGTTTGATGATTATTTCAAACCCATAAAATTTAGTGCTTTTAGAATCTAGGGACAAAAAAAAAAGGCCTTTATCCTTTCCAAGTATTTTAAATGCAGTTTATATGGTGTCAAAACGTTGGCTATAATGTTTAGCCATCTTCTTTACTATACTGAAAATCTGAACTGACTTGACTAGTGTTTGGTGCTCTTAATGTTTAACCTGATGCATGTATGCAGCGATCATTTGTTGAATTCATTGTACAAAAATTTGGGCCAATCTCTATAACATGCTCAGGAAAGACGGAAGAAAACTAAGCAAGCAGCTCTATAATTGTAAGTTTACAGACAAGCCGTTATATAGCTCTGTACTATAAAACGATTGTATTGCCATACAACAGTTGATGAACTCAAGTCAACCAATTTTACCTTGCCTTGTAATATTTCCTCTTCCCTTCAACTCAGTTTTAATATCACAGTTTCTTTCATTTTTTGTCCCCCCCCCCCCCCTCCAATCACACAGCTCAGGGAACAACTGATTATGTGGCTCGCCTTTGTCTTAGGTTGAGAATGAATCCATTCTTTCCGTTGGCTGTTTCTGGTTTTATGCAAATAGACAGAACTTCCATTCCAATAACCTTATGAAGAACTAATTGCATGGTTATCTTCCACAATGCATTCATGAGCAGGACTCTTACCGGGCCATCATGCTTGAAATGCTTTTAAATCATTGTCAATATATGTTAGTTATCACCGTTATTCCTGTTTAGTGCATCTTTTGCTCTCCCGTGACTTCTATGGAAATGAGATGGATGTTATGGTATCTTAAGTAATCCTGTAGCTGAAAACTCATGTTATATTGTTGGTACGCTTACTGACAAACCAGACCTTGCATAATTAGTGCAGTGCCGCTGGTTGAAATCGCTGTTTTTTTGGTTCTGGTATCTCAGAGTGCTTTATATAAGCTACTATTCAGTTTTGTTAAGAATCGGCTTGGTTCAGTTCACATGGAGGAATTTTATAAATATGAACAAGGTGATTAATTTATTACTATAGTATCTGTGAACTCTGGCGTCATGATTACGGTTCGTTTCCACAAGTTAGGCAGAACCGACTAGTCAATGATAGTCATATATGAAATCCACATTCCACTTTGTGAATCATGATTATCCTTCTTGAGTAATAGCGTTCATCAGATTCATCATAGCTTAGGGCGACTTTGATTATTGTTCCTGTCTGGTCCACGCTTTAGAAGCCCTTCAATTACAGCCTTCGACATGATGACCAAAAAGGCAAAGCCGTGTTTGACGATGCTCTGCCTTTGCTTTGAGCCACAGAGTTAGGCGTTGGACAAATTTGCGCTACAGTGTGAGGACGATGTTTACATGTGAGCTTGAATTTTACGCATGATGTGATGTTACATGTTGGGAGTCAATAGTGAAAATATTGCCATTATATTATTAAATTACGGGAGTTAATGGCCCCTCTCTCTGTGACTAGTTTGACTCTAGCTCTAAAGCCA
Source organism: Neltuma alba (assembly GCF_004799145.2). NCBI lineage: Eukaryota > Viridiplantae > Streptophyta > Magnoliopsida > Fabales > Fabaceae > Neltuma > Neltuma alba. Next base: position 28,026 of record NW_021632262.1, on the reverse strand, counting down.
TGGTATTTAGTGCCATTTCTCTATCCTTAGGTCTCCTCTCGACAAGTAGAGTCTTCTCGCTAAGTTAATGACATTTTTAATTTCGTAATCCTCTGTGGATTTGATTCTCCCCTTTTTTTTTTCAAAAAGTGAAGATTCAGATTTGCAATGTCCAGTGTCTTTTTGTGTTACAGGGGAGGAAAAAAATTATGAGCACTATCATTTGAGGGTGACAATGGCTGCTGACATTGAATTTAAAGGCGCAAGGATCGAGAAATAAAAAGCAGATTAGCCTAGTCCACAAGCAGGAGTTACTATTAAGATTAGTATCATCCAGTTGGCAAACTTGTAGGTGGAGAAACACAGAGGGATGTCGGAAAATATTTGGATGAAATTATATTATCTGTTTGATGAAATCACATTGGCCATGTGATTACCAAGTAGGATTGACGCAGTGGAGCTTATACACTAACAGGCTCCAGGACTATTTGACATAATTCTTAATAGTTAGTAGGTAGATAACGTAATCTATCCGTCATGTCTTAGTTTGGACCTGGTCTGGTGTATTGTGTATTATAAAGGAAAGAGAGAAGGACGATGAGTTGTATTGTGTTTGCACATTTTCTTTTGTCTTTTAATAACACAGTATATACCCAAAATCATTGGGTCCACTGATCTACCCCACGTACAAGAACTCGAGAATATTGCAAATATGACCTCGTGCTCATCCCTACCCTACCCTCACACTTTACTCTTTCCTCCATTATTATTGCAGCTGCTGTTTGTTGTTGATGATAAATTCCCATTTTTTTTAGTTGTCCGTGGAAATCGTTGAAGCTGTGCTTTATTGTTTCAATAGACCATTGGATGACCCTTCGTTTTAATTAACCATCGGAAGAAAACCATAATTTCACCAAAACTATGATTAATCTGATCAGAGCGTACAGGAAACCAGAGGTTGATGGAGTACGTACAAGTTTAACAGTATTATGACAGCTCAAACAACCAGACGCTTATTCAGCTCACATAAACGAAGAACATATAGACACACACACACACACACTAACAATAAGAGAGGCTCTATATATACTTATGTTTGATTTATTGTTGTATCTTTGCAATAGACTGGAGGATTCATAAGACAAGATAGAACTGACGACAAGTGATGACGTTTAATTTTTGGGCTTGTGCTTCTGGGTGTAGATATAATCGACATGCGCCGCTAGCGTCCTTCTCATCAAACATCCTTCTTTACCTTCCACTGTTTCGTCGCAGTTTTCACCTTCCAGCTCTGTCTTCATTTCCATAGCATCCTTCAGTTCAAATCCCGCAAACCCAGTAAGTACAGAGAAAGCAAAAACATCAAACATCAAAAACTCTCTGATTATATGTGTGTGTTAACAACTCTGGTGAAGAGAGAACTAATTCAAAACGAAAAAGAGAAATCATTTCGTGGGTTGATTTGCGGGGGGAATATCAGAAGGGAAGTTACCTCATGCAGAGAAGAGTGGCCGGGGAATCCAACGTTGGGACGAGAGGCGTGGATGAGGCCTAAGCTAAGCAGAAAAAGATGGTGAAGATGGTGAAGAGTTTAGACATTGTAGTGTTTGTCTGATCGGCTTTTCCAAGGACCCTGAATTGTGAGAGCGAAGCGGGCAAGACTGCTTTACATATATAGGCAAGGCAAAACTTGGTGGACTCAGTGATCAAGCGTACACTTCTCCCCCGTTGATCGCTCTAATTAAATTAACCTTATTTTACGTTCACTTAATCACAATCTATTGAAATAATTGACTTACTAATTGCTTGGCATGTCTTATTGGTATGAAATCTCTGGGATAAAAAGAAAAGAAGATTTTTTTCCCCTCTTTTTTCTTTTCTTGTTTTAGCCTTGCGATGATTTTAAGATTTTAAAGCATATATACGTTGTATGGCATTCATATTTTATACACTTCTTTATTTTGCTTGGACAGCTTCAATGTATGAAGCTATATATTAGTAAACTCAATGATGAAAAATCATTTCGTGCCTGTGCGTGTGTCCACTCATACTCTAATTTTGCCCCCCAAAAAAATCCCCTCTTGTGATAGAACTCTGTAATAATTTTTCAATATTTTTGGTAGCCACAAGCTTATGCTAGTTTGAAACTCATAATATGCCCTTTTTTTTTCATCAAAAAGCCACTGATTGAGCCTGTTTTTAGTATATCACTGCATGTATGATAAAAATATTCAATTCTTTTATAAGGGCATTCCGTTGGAAAAATGTCAAAAAAATACCTCCAAAATTTTAAAATCCCAAATCAGAAATAGCTACAAAAATTTGTTGTCATCCGCTTTTCAAATATTCTTAATTGTTATTGAAGTGTAATGAACAAGATTGATTTAGAATTTTAAAATTCAAATTTTTTTTCTGAAATTCTTCTCATTAAAAAACAATTACATCAAATAAAAAATATAAAAAAAGAGTTGTATTATTCCTAAGTCATGAATTCAATTTTTTCACCTTTAAGATATTGTTTGGTATAAGAAAAATATAAAAAAGAGAGGAGAGAAATAATTTTAATAAGCTCTATTTAAAAAAAATAAAAAAGTGAGATTTTAAATTTTTAATAAGAAGAAGAAATAGTATAAAAGAGTAATAAAAATTAATTAAAAACTTTTAAATTCTTTGATTTTTTTTAAATTAAACTCATTAAAATTCTTCCTTTCCTTCTTCTCTTTCCCACCACACGGACCCTAATATTAAAAAATCAACTTTTTATCAATCAACTAAAACAAATCTTGAATTGGCCGGTGATGTTACCCGCTTAGGCTCGGCTATTTCCAATTTGTGAACCCGTCGGATAGATGTATTTTTGTCGCCATGCAGATTCTGTGGGCATTGCTTTTTCATTTTGGTAAGTTTCACACTATTGAATTATTCTTTCCCATTTAAAAATTTCTGAAAATATTTTTCCTTTTATGAATTACAAAATTTTAGGAATTAATCTTCATTTGGTATTTTTTACCCCTAAAAAACACCCTAGAGCGATATCGAATTAATGCATCGGATCGTGACTCAAAAGTTAGCTAGTTTGCTTAATTATTTTATTCATGATTTCGTGGTTTTAGAAGTCGGGACATTTTTTAAAAGCATGTCCAGACGACTAAAATTCTCCCATATATTTATGTCCATAGTAATTTTTTAAAAAATATTATCTATAGCTCATTTAATTGGAAAGTTGTTATTGAAGATAACGAAGGATAATATCCTCCATCCTCCATTTATTATTCTATGACCATACAAAAATTCACTAACGATAATTAGAAGATGATCTAGTAACTTTAAACCATATTCATAAATTAAAGAACTTAAAATTGAATATCTAAAAATAGTAACGAACATTTTTATTTTTTAATATCTTTTAGCAACGTTATTATCTGTTATTTAACAAAAGAAAAATCACAAATAAAAAAGTTAAAAATGTGAAATTTTAAATCGGGCACCTAATATTTTGAAATCTCAAAAGAAGAAGTTACGCTTGATATAGTATTTTACAAATATAGTTAAATAACTAAAATATTTTTATATCAAAAAATTTATTAGCAAGTTATAAATTGGTAATAACAGGTGTTGAACAGCAAATGATAAAAAATAATTAGTAATGATAAGTTATTTATTAACAGGTAGTAAATTGATAATGATAAGTGTTGAATGGTCAATAACAATAAATACACTGATAATAACAAGCTTGGTAGCCTTTTTTTTAAAAAAAATTTGATACAAAGACATTTTAATCATTTGATTACATTTACAAAATACTAGATTTAGCACCACCTCCTTCTCTATCATTTTTCATTCTTAGATGTCTGAATTGAAAAATGACAATTTTAAGATTGTTTATTTTTTTGGGAAATTTCCCCTCGACAAAAGCACAAATATCCATTTATTTTTATTTTTAATTCTCACCGTTGTTTTTTTTTATTTTTTATTTTTTATTATTACATGAGGCTTTGGTGGAGGGATTTGTACGGGTCTACGGGTCGCGCAGGCGCATTAGCGGCAGGAGTCAAAAGGAATTGCAGAGGATGGGAAAGGTGTGTCCGCACTTATTACAAATCACTGTGGTAGATTCTTTTTCTTTTTGCGGGACTTGTATTCGTCAGCATCTTCGGCACGATTAGGGACAAATGACAAATTGTTGGTATTTCAAATCTGATTAATCCTCGCTGGCCAAAAAAATAAAAAAGCTGATCAATCCTCTCAGCCTGAGACTGGTGCCATTGCTTTACCTCCTCCTACTCGTAAATCCTTTATCTTTTAATTTAGAATTTAATTCTCCAAGTCTTACGTCTATTAATGGGTCGTTGTGCTAGGGCCGGATATTGATACTTTGACAGTTGCGGGTTCACGTGAGGTGTTATCAATAGTCAAGTAGCCACTATTAACTTCCGTGCAACACTTTTAAGGCGGTGTTTGTTTGTCCGTGCTTTTTAAAAATATTTTTATGCAAATCGAGATACTATCTCGGTTTTTAATATAAGATATTGTTTAATTTTTATTTTAGTTTTAAATATAAGATCTTAATTCATTTTGTCTCTTATATTTATATATATATTTTTTCTAAAGTGGTTATTCTAATAATTGTACTTCTAGCTAATACACTTGATTAGCAAGGATATTTTAAAAAAGACAACATATATTTAGAACAACTAACTAACTTACTTTTTAATCTCCTCAAATTAATTAACTAGTTTTTATAATTAGGATTGGAGGTAGTATTTTTTATTCAGGCACCTCCTAAATTTCCAAACACATTTTACTTACTACCCATGCATGCAAAAACATCGTAGTAAGCGTGTAGGCTATGCCAAAAAAGAGTGTTGCCGCTGGTGAGGTTCTTTGTGCTCATTCGACTTTATTCTGGACCAGGCCCACTTTTCCTTCCACATGGGCCTGCTTGCGATTCTGAAAAATTATTGCTCCTCTTCAAGGGCCATTGTCGTTAATCGGGTAAGACTGGGCTTTCAATGTAGTCATGAATCGGATCGGCAGCGATTTTGTCATTTGCACCCGGAATAAAAAAAATGGAAGCTATCTTGAAGTTTTGAAAGGCCAGTGGGAGATTCCTCAAAATGAGAGTTATGGGGCCCTCCGTGCTGAGAGTTTAATCAATAGGAATTGGGTAGAGCAAAAAAAACTAGCCCTTTATAATATGAGAAACTAAGATTTAAATTTTTATTGAGAGAAGTATATATATTTAGTATCCGATATTGTCTTGAATATAATTACCTTTAATAAAAAGATACGCAGACATAGTCAAAAAAAATAATACAAAGTTTAAATTGGGTCAAATCTGATGGGCGCACCCGGTGGGGTAGCCCATAATTTGTGGCACTTCCACGTTGTGGGTCTAAGAATCATTACTGCATTATACAGTATCACTCATTCAGTTCTAAATATAAAATCTGTTTTATAGTATAAAATTATATTACATAACACCTTTTTGTTCCCGCCAAATTCCATGGCAGGTTGTTCCTCGGTTCATACTTGGTGGAGGTCCAGAGTTTGAACCCTGCATCAGCGTATGGGAGTGTGGCTCTGATTTCGTCAAGTTAAATATGAGTCTGTATGTATGTACATAAGACCATTTTAAAATTTAAATCTTAGTTTAAGAAATTTATTTGCCCAAGAACTTGATGGTGCTCAAATTCAAATTAATTGATAAAATTATATGCAGAATTGTTTAATATATATCACTATTTCTCACCTACCCCATTCACAATATTCATGTAGAACGGACCCTCTTTGCTTATGGGACCCAAAGAAAAAAGAAGGGAAAATCTATAAAAAAAAAACTGTTGAATTTTAAATTTTCAAATCAGGAATTACTATAAAAATATGTTGTTATTTAATTTTCAAGTGTAATAATTTTTTATACGAGTGTAGTAACTAATAATGATTTAAAATTTTGAAATTCAATGAGAATTTTTTTTTTGAAATTTTCCCAAAAAAACTAGGTCACAGAATAAGACTAAACTATTCTCACTGAAAAAATTAAAAAAGCGAGTGGAGAATGATTAACATTTAACAAAGAAAGCACTGGTACAATATATGCTCAGCACTAATTCTTGCTCTTAATCATAATTAATTTTCTGTGTAAATATATACTATATCAACCTATGACTATCATATTGAGATTTGGGAAGTCCACTTTACAAAGGAATGGGATCACTGCACATCTACTACCAAAAAAAAAAAACCGTCCAAGTGATGATACATGAAGTAATTATGTTGAAGGAAGAGTAAAGTAAGCACGAGAAGAGACGTATGAGCATAAATTAATAATATGGTTTTTCTGACACTCATGGTCTGTTCCAGACAAGTAATGAAATGATTAGTGTTTCATGCGAGCGCGATATCATAACCCACTTGAAATATACTGGCTCGCTGTTTGATATAAAACCTCGTTTAACTTTTATTTTGGTCCTAAATATAAAACTTCAATCTATTTTGTTTATAATATTTATGTATTTTTTTTTCAAGATAGTTCTTCTAAGAATGATAGTTATAGCTAATACACTTGATTAACAAGGATATTTTAGGAAAAATAACACTTATTTATTATAAACAACTAACTTAACCTCTTTCCTTAATATCCTCAAATTAGTTAACTATCTCTTATAATTAAGACCGGAGGTGGTATCTCTTATCTCCAATAGTAGGGAAAACATTCATTATACAGAAGGCGTGTTAATTAAACCAACATTAATCAAAAGAACTCAAGGGATAAGCACCACGGATGTTGGAACCATGACTAGGCCCATCCCTTAATATTGTCGTAATCAATTAGCATGCTCCTTTTAATTACTCCTCCGGTCCTAATTATAAGACCCAATTGACTTATTTGAGGAGATTAAGGAAGTAAGTTAAGTTGGTTATTTATAATAAATAAGTGTTGTCATTCCTAAAATATCCTTGTTAATTAAGTATATTGGCTAAAACTATCATTATTAGAAGGATTATCTTGGAAAAAAATGCATAAATATAAGAGACAAAATGGATTGGGGTCTTATAATTAGGACCAAATAAAAAGTCAAATGGGGTTTTATAATAAGGAGCGGAGGAGTATTTGATTAGCAACACAGGCCATTTCTTTAATGCTTTCAGCTTTTAGGCCTGTGCAAATGGAAATAAAGGAATTTTAATCATGATTTCGAAGCTGTCCCTTGTAATTTCACACCTAATCTTATTATTAAAGGACTATTACTGTGCTGCTCAGTACGCTGTCTATTTTACCTATCCAGATTTAAACAGTAGTAATGATTTATATACGCTCTTGAAATGACTGTACGATTTTTGCTCTTCGTCTGCTTTGCGAAATGACATGTATACTGATATATAGTCTGTACAATGTTACAAGGAAGATGTCTATATAATTTACTCGTTTTTTACGCTGTTACGAATATAAAAAATACACGCTGAAAACTATTTGACAGGAAAATATCTTCAGGGACGAAAAAAAATATCGCGTTTATGATTTTGTTTATGTAATATTAATAATGAAAACTAGCTACAGTCGCAGAGTTAATTAGAAAAATGAAAGGCTTCTTAAACCCGTCATCTTAATGTTGAGGCGAGATTGAAGGTGGATGCGAATTCCATGGCTGCCACCACCACATCCAGCTGCTCCGGCTTCTTCACTCTGCGATCAAACTCTGGGGAATCGAGGGCCCGATCCTCCTCCTCGTCGTCGAGCCAGCCCTCTGCGGCTGGTTGCGGAAAGCTCGACGGTGTGGCCATGTGGTTCATCAATGGAGTTTCTACTGCTTTCTTCGCATCCTTGGAGCGTTGCTCCTGCATCCGCGTCGCCACCGAAGAAGACATCGAAGAATCCAACGACGTGCCGTTGATCCTCAACGATGGTAATCTCCGCCGTGACGGGGGCGGCACCGCCAGCCGCAGAAGGAATCCAGGTAAAACAAAGAAAAATGGAGGAGTACTCGCCGATGAAGACGTCTGATTATATACGTATTGCATAGTGACGATTGACGAAACAAATACACCTGAGCAAGATCAACTTCTTTTTCCATGGTGAGTCGTCATAAATATATATTGGGAATTGTCAATTGTGCCGCTGGAAGCTTATGTTTTGGAAAATGAAACTGAAGAGTAACTTTGTTCATTGTTGATTGCATGCCTTTCAATACGAGATAAATCAAGTATGGTTCATATGTATTCTAATAAAGTATATCACCTGTCTTTTTCATATGAATTATCGTTATTTCTGAAGAAACTAGTCATCAGTATATTTGTTTTGCACAGTTTAATTATGTCCAAATCTAATATTTTTTGCTCAATCCAAGGGCGTGATCAACAAGAGATCGTCCGCGATCAGCTAGAATTGTGTATATCTGATTCATGACTATATGCAGACTGCAGAAACCGAGCTTTGAATTTTAACCTATGAATATCAGCTTGTCCATCTTGAAACTAGAATGGGTTATTACTAATTCACACTTGACGATTCTGATGATAATGTGCTCGTGAAATCATAATTCAGACTAAATTTTTCGAAATCTGACGATCCATTATTACTAGCATCTTCATGTGGTTCCAGAACTGCATAGTTTCTCTGTGATTTGATTGAATTTCTGTGGTGGCAAGAAAAGAAGAAATAAAGTGGCTGTAAGAGAGTGGGAAACACATCATTACTGGGGTCACCACCGTGATCTTCTGTGAGTGATCGTTTTCAATTTGCACTACTGTTAGGAGATAATTAATTCGGAGGATTGATTCGGAAGATTATTATACTGTGCGAGGTGAAAGACGTGAAGCAAAAGCTAAAGTTGATAAATTTAAAAATGAAAAAGGTCTTGCCCGTGTCCATCGGATTGAATGATGTTGTCGTTTTGGGTCATGATCATGCTGTCACCGAACAAAGTCTCTTTTACTTTTCTTCACTTTTTCCCACCTGCTCAAGGAATCCAATGTAACCTCGCCGTGCTTCGAACTTCGAGGAATAACGACATGGCGGTGAAACGGATTCGTGTTCCCGTGTTTAATTAGGCAGAACGGGGGAAAGAATCAGAGATATAGAGACGAGGGGTTTTGTTTTAGATGCTGTTTAAACCACGAAGTTAATTAAAATACTCCAATCAATTATGTGCATCGCCTTAATAAAAACTTTTTAAAATGTGCCAACCAGGGTAAAAATTAGTGGGGAGAAAAATTAAAAAACATTGAAAACAAAATATATTAATATATTCAGAATATAACCAAATCAAATCTTAATATTTAAATAAGTTACTTGTTCTAGATGTTACTACCTCCAATCTTTAATATAAGAACTAATTAACTAATTTAATACTGTTTGTAATAAATATATATTATTATTTTTTAAAATACTCTTACTAATCAAGTTTCATTTAATGAAATATTTAACGTGTGCAATTACTATAAAGATTCTCTTAAAAAAATAAATAAATATGAAAAATAAACTGAATTAGGATTTTATATTTATGACCAAATTAAAAGTTAAATAAATTTTTATATTAAGAATCAGGTGTAATATAATTTTAGTCAATATCAAAATCTTCAATAGCCTTCAATCGTGATAAGCCTTAAAAAAGTTGTTTGATGCACACGCATGTTAGTGTGTTACGCACACGCAGAGTTGACTTGTGCCAGTTAACTTCAAGCTGAAGAGTCAACACAGAGTTTGACTAATGAAATTTCATATTCGTTCTGTTGAATTGAACAAGTGAATTGGGAGCGTTGATTTACTAATGTCGGGTTTAAAGGTATATTTGAACTTTGTAAGACGAATACACAGATTGAATATATGAAGCACAGCATACAGAAAAAGAGGATAACATTATAGTTTAAAGGTATTGCAAATTGAGATCTTCTTTATACACACACGTGCGTACACATGTAAAATACTATATCCGATCCTTAATAAAGGATCTCGTTTGACTTTTATCTTGATCCTAAATATAAGATCTCAATTTATTTTGTTTCTAATATTTATGCATTTTTTTTCAAGATATTTCTTCTAACAATGATAGTTCTAACCAATATACTTTATCAGTAAGGATATTTTAAGAAAGACAACCTATTTATAACAAATAACTAACTTAACTTCTTTCTCTAATATCTTCAAATTAGTTAACTAGCTCTTATAATTATGACCGGAGGTAGTAACTGATACATAAAGTTTAAGAAATATTCATTAATACAATTGAATTTGTTTTGATGCAAAAATATATGGAATGTTATATATATCTATTTTTGTCGGTCTCTGAACTAAAATTACGCGCTATTATCTCGCATTCTATGCATTTATTTATTTTCTAGGTTGTGGGGTGGCTCTAAATTAATCTGATGCATAGATGCTTGTATGCCCAGAAGCTGCTCCGATGGCTGATTGGTTTAGCTTGGTTCCGTCCCTATGAAGTTGTTCCCCTTCTTGAGTGGCTGGCGTCCTCTATGATTTAATTGGACTGTGTTTATAGCTTTTCTTGAATTAATTATTAATAGAAGGATACTCATGTCTAAAACAAAATATTTTTTTCCTGAAAACAATCAACTCGTTTCACTGAACTTAACTCCTATTTCCTTGATGCCGGAACTTTCGGGTTTGGTTCTAGGGTCTTCTAATTTTTTTTTTTTGTTACAAAAATTTTAGAAAAGAGGGTTGGACTCACTTACGATCTAAGGACAGGATATCTAATGTTTGATCTATTAGAACCTGTCTTCCCTGACATAGGAGCATCATGACAAGCAAACTTTTGTTTTTTTTTTTTTCCCAAGTTCTAATTAGGCATCTAGGGATAAGTAGTCAGGATTTTTTACCCAAATTCGAGTTTTTTTTGCTGTCTGTTTGGGCCAAAGCAGAAGTTGGAAAGGCGTAATGACTTGCCTGAAACGGGCCAAGTTCCTGCCTCGATTTTTCACCGAAATCGACTATTTTTTCTGTTTGTTTGGGCCAACACCAAAAAAGGTTGAAAGGAACAAATATTTCCTGAAACGGTGCTTTGTAAGCAGCCAAAACAATTATACGCCGTTGCCGGGGATCGAACCCGGGTCGCCCGCGTGACAGGCGGGAATACTCACCACTATACTACAACGACTTTGCCATGAGGTGGCATCTCGGAAATATATTTGCCAAAAGAACCAGACACACCACCCATAAATAACTGCTGCCAGGTTTCCCCCTTCTTGTTTAGTGTTCACGTCGCACAGGAGCTACGTGGGGTGATATCGCCAAACACTCTTCTCAAGTAAATTTTGGCTATAAACCCCGTATTGACTTTGAAACCCGAAGATTCCTGTTTGATACATAAGTTGTTTTACACGGTGAACGAGCAATTCACACGATAATGTTTAGTGATACCGGGGAAACGCCCACGAGGTGCTTTCACGACTTCACTGTTTCTTTTCATCAGCCTATATTGAAGTATTTCGATTCTCTAAATGAATGGTTTTTCTTGTCTTGCTCGAAAATTCGAAATACAAGCGCTGATTGATGCCATATGATGCTGCATATATTTATTTTAATTCCTTCTGTAGGATCACTTTGTAATTTGCTGTCCTAGTTCGATGATTAATTTTGTGATTTACTATTAAATTAACTTTTGGTATCATAATGGGGATCTGATTTGCTCATTATTATGCTTAAAAGGTATGAATTATTGAGCATGGTGAAGAAGCACTCTAACTTACTGGGAAAAACCATTGTTGAGGAGAGTGATGCTCCTGACGTTGAAATGGATATGAAATTTTGGCACGACGTCTTTGATTTGTATTTTATTCGTGGTAAGGAGTCAAGGGGACGGCAAGATGACGATCTCGTGTTCTTTGTCAGGAAATTGGTATGTTACGTTAAACAGTAAAAACTTGAAAATGGGATTGCCTTTTATTGTTTTCCAGTAACCGAACTGCTGGTTTCCTATCAGTGTAAGGATGTTTTGCTTCTCCTGCAAGGTTAGAGTGTTCGTTATTTCTATTCTTTATAAATGTTTCCTGCAGGGATCTCAAGGATATGCTTCCTACAATAATCCGGTGAGCGATGCTCCTTACTTTGTACGCAGGTGGGCTCCTAAGGTAAACTCACATTGAATTGTGAAGTATGTTGAAACTTCACTCACTTAAATTAGCCATGTTACTGCTAGTGAAGTTCAAACTGTTTCTAGCATTCTGTTGCAATATTTTTGCACTTCACAGATGCCTGTACACTTTTCTTTTTCTTTTTGTTTTTTGGTCACATACGCCATATTAGTATGTTAATTTTTCATCTTATTCAAATCATTACATCTCAGAAGATTTAGAAGAGAAGCATCTTGGTAAAGTCTTTATTTCCATCCTTTAGTCCTTGCACTAATACATGAAAATTGTTGCTATACCAATATGACACCGATACTTGAGTGTAACTAGAATTTATGGATATTTGGCTGTTAGACATGTTAACACTGCCCATCCTTCAAATTTTTAAAACATGGCCTGACATGTAGCTCGTATTTTGCCCCAAGCTGAATTTGGTTTGCATTTTTTTTCCCCCCATCTTGTGAGCTAGGATGTAGTTAGACATCAGTTTCATGTCATCATCATGTACTTATGCTTCACTTTGCCTCTGTCCCTCCCCATTGTTGTTGGAAACTTGGAATTGTGTGATTTTGGTTCCAATGAGAATTGGTTACATTAAGGTGATTGCTACTCATTTGCAATTGCAGTATTTACTTTGTGAATTCCATATTTGATTGCTAAATTTCTTGAGTATCAATAATTTTTTTTGTTGACATGGGATGTGGCAAGCAATTCATTGTGATGCCAAATAATCCTGTTTACTTTTTGACCAGTTGGACGACTTAATTGATGAAACTTCTACAGATGTTGACTGGAGGCGTTCATTTTACTTGAACTTAATTGCTCATACCTCCTTTAGTGTAACTATTGCAATTTGCAGGTAATGTTTTTTCCCCCGTTTTCTTGTATACCATTGTTTTCACCATGTTTTTAAGAAGCAGTGTTCTACACTCTGCCTAGAATTTATATCTACTTCATCTCTGGTCAGAATGTTACCAGGATCAGTGAGTTGTTTCATTCTATGGCCTCTTCTTGTCTGCAAGAATAGATCTCCTTTTAAACAACCTCCAGTATTCATTACAGTTTCATAGCTTTTATTTTATCGTGGATGTCATTGATGTGTACAATATTTTAGATTTTTTTCCCCACAATTGTTGGGTTTACGTGGCTGTATACATATCAAATTATTGCAAAAGTTGGATGCAATCTATTCAGTGGCTGTAGATTGGTTTTTCACCTTTTCTAGTTGTTTTCTTCATATTGATTTTTATTGGGTCAGTACATATGTTGATTATAGTTAGGTTTATTGCCTTAAATATGATTGAACCATTCCCCAGTTTAATGGAGAGGGTTGTTATATGTTTCGAATGGATGGCCGTAGAAGGATAGAGATCAGGACTATAAAACACCGTCACTTAAACTTCTTGTTCCTTTTGTTTTCCATAAACATTCATCAATGGAATTTGAGCTATTCTTTCTCCAGTCACCAGGTTCTTCGGAATCATCAAGCTTCACAAAGTACACCATTGTCCCCTATATATAAGGTAATTGCAGTATCATGAAACTTTGTCAATCCTTTAAAATCACAGTCAGTTCCTTAACTTTACGATTGCTTTTAGGAGTTGAATTTCCTCCAGAATAATTCTGATACAAAATGCATATGGTTAGATTGGGGTGTCTTTTTATTCATCTTTATTGTTGATGTTGACCTAGGGTTCCAAAGAGTTTATTTTGAGACTCCGGTTTTTTCTCCTTTGGTTCTGCTTCAAGTTCTGCCATTATATGCTTGTGAACATCCGTTGATTTACATTAGTTGATTTTGCTTTTCTTTTATACAACTCCTTCAACCTCTTCAGAGGATACTTTCCTCCTGAATTCACCATGGCTATGATGGTGCTTGTGTCTGTGACTGATGTCTCTCCCATGGTTTGTTGGGGTGACTTTTAAGCTAAGGTTTCAGTGTTATTTAATTGGACTATAGAATTTTTCATGTGACTTTAAACCCACGCGTTTATCTCTAAGCAATATAGAATGCGTCTAATTTTGCTTTGCGGCTCTTTGCACCTCCTCAGGTTGTAAAAACTGTGTATGCATCTCCAAGTCGTGTAAATTTTCAGTTGAACTTTGAAAAGGCAAGTATATTTATCATTTTGGATGTGTTACGCCCTTGGAGTGAAAGGAGTACTAATTTTTGAGATTGTTATCTTCAATGACACTGTCATCAACATGTATCCAGGAAGTGGAGACAACACCTGCTTATCCAGATATTTGTTTTGCAATTGATGACTTTGACTCCACTTTTGATGCGGTGGTAATTCACTCATTTTAGTCATTCATTGAATTTATAATCCCATTGTCACATCTGGAAGGTGTGAGTATTACATGTTCTTTGTGGTTTCATTTTCCATGAGAATGCTTACTCTCCATGTCTAGCGAGAAGGATGCCATGAACAACTTCCGTTCTAATTGATAACTGTGGGAGCCTACCTGATTTTTTCCCCTAAATTTTCTGCAGGTTTTAACTGAAAAGGACCATTGCTATTGTGTAGTTCTTAACGCACATGATGGGGCAGCATTTCCTAGTAAGGAATCACACGATTGCAGTGTTAATGATAACTCTAGAGTTGATCCTAATTCCTTAAAGAGAAAGGACACTAAGGTTCGGCCAATACCCAGTTATAGTGTGAATTCCATTCTCTATCAGAATGATTGTGTTTCTGATTGGCACGTTCTTGTTTAGAGATGAATGCATTGCTTTCGTATGTGTTTCAAAAGTATGGATTGGATGCTGGTTAATTTTACTGTAACAATGAATGTGCTGTATAAACATTGTTCACGTTTGTTCATTGCAGTGCTCAGATGGTGCTTGTAGGCTTGCCTTTGTTCTTGAAATATCAAGGCTTATTTTTACAATTTTGTGAATTGCGCCCTGGATCTTTTAACAAGTTTAAACTATTCTCACTAATTTCGTATCTTTCTTCTTTAAAGAAATGTGAAAGAGAAATTTTGAAGATGGAAGCTTAGGCATTTACAGATAATTTGGTCGGAGGACTTATTGTGACAGTATAAACGATTATCTTCTGGAGCAATAAGAAAATATAGATTTAGATGATGGAAGTCTATAGTAGTTCTAACTAGTATTGGCTTCAATTTTGTAGCTTTTATATGAATGTATCAAATGAAAAAGTAAATGATAATAATTTGGTTGGTGTCTATGACTCGCCTCCTTGTGCATTTGAAAATATATGAACTTCTTTTAGTATCTGCCAATCATTAAGCAACCCTTACCTTTTTCATTGTATAATAGAGTATTATTTTCAGAAAAATAGTTCTTTGACTTATGTCCTTTGATGATTGAATTGACAAATTGCACTATGCAAGAATTTCTTATGTGATCAATTTGTAGTCCTACACATGCTGACTTGATGGTGGTTGTTATTTACAGCTTACCCTTTTCTCAGGGTTTGTCAGCTATCAGATGGTTCGAGATGCACATGATGGTAATTTTTTCCTGCAGTGACCTCTATCTGGATAATTGCTTTCATAATCGAGCATTCATTTTTGTAATGTTGTCTATAGAGTGAATGAAGGGGAGACATTTTAAATACACCTGAAATTGTTGAACCTTCAGGTGATTTACAAAAATCCTCACGTGACACACTGATCTAATTTGTCGTGCCTTGGGAACCTGAGAAATCTGAACTTTTCACAAACTTTGATTGAGATATAATATTAATCTTTACATAAATCCTCTGCAGAGCCCTGTTACGATTCTCCACCCATCTTAGAGTTTCTAGCACAATCGTGCCTAAAGCAGTTTGATAATGTGGATTAATCTCTAGGAACCTTCTGATGGGTTTACTATTTCCCCTACTGTCACTAAGACGTACATGCAAACATGGGAATCAGAGAAAGAGGGGAGAGAAAGTGAGCCTGAAATTAAGGAATATTCTAGAGGGGCCAAAGGTGATGAGATGGCCATGAGGAACAGAATGGTAAATTCAAGTCAATAACTTCTTGAGGGTGCAGGTGAGGAGTGGTGGTCTGGATGAGAGCGAGAGAGAGAGAGAGAGAGAGAGGTGTTTAGAGTGGGTAGTGTTTTGGCTGAAGGGGCTATGAGTGTGAAGAATTTTGGTAAAGACCCTAAATGCTAGCAGTCCTTTATCATCATATTTCTTCTGTTTTCTTGTGTTCTCTGTTTTACTGTTGTTACTATGAGTGAAGCTGTGTTTTAAGTGCACTGAACTTGTGATGTTTTCTTGTAAATGTTGGCTGTTGAATGAGATAAATATCTGACTATATCTCCTGAAGGGTTGCATTATAGTGTTGTCTTAGATTCAGTTACAGGGGAAGTTCAATCAACTTATATTCTGCCTCATCTAATGAGAGTTTCATCCATAAATGATCACCCTTTGTTACCACGTTAAAATTAAGAATTACGTATATAATGTGAAATTGTGAGTTTATCATATTTTACATTGCTAATGAGTGCGAGATACTAGTGTATCAGTTGCCTCACATGTTTCCCTCTTAAAGCACAGCTGGCAAGTCTCGATTTGGTAGCCTTTTATCAGGGGGTCATTCCGCGGGCAAAACAGACAGAATTTATATGAAAGGTCCTGGAGGCCGTGGGGAAGTTGAAGTAGCTGTTTCCAGTGTTACAGGTAGGCAATATGTTGGTTACTAGGACTTCAGAAATCTCATCATGGAACCCTAGGCACTAATGTTACTTTGCTTATGAGCGGAGAAGAATGGAATTTGACATTTAGTAGCCGTAACATATTTTACACTTATTGTCTGCTTTACATCATGTGATTGCAATTGAAATATAATTCCGTCAAGATGCCAAGCTCCCAAGTGCTTATTTATAGACTTGGAATATACATAAAATCCTCAGAGGCAATGTAATGTCTTGTCCAGTGCCCTATTTTATAATGAGGCTCCTCACTGGAGACACCCTGGTGTAGGAATCTGCTGTTAGTGTTATTATGTAACAAGGATGAGATGACTGGATAAATGAATTTGCTGTTGCAATGACAGATCAAAGTCAGGAGGATTCAGGTCCTTTCTCTCCAATAGTATCAAAGAAAGGGTTTGGAATTGGCTCAATTGTTCGCAGAGCAGCATCCGTCGCATCTGTTGCAGCAAAACATGCTTATGCGGCTGCCTCTTCCTCTAGCTCCGATTTTGATTATGAACTGATACCTTTGAAATGCAGCTTAATGTCTGTATCCTTGCCCTGGGAGCATATAGCATATGATCTTCTGTTCAAGGTGAGATTTTGAAATGATCATCTGTTGGCAAATGAGATGAGATTGCGTGTTAGGAAACTGTTACCTTCTCTATGTGAAGTCTTCTCTTATTTCGTGTGGGTTTCAATTAAATAGTCTTCTAGTTCAGCGGTATCATGGGAAGCGGGCCTCACTTATTTTGGAAGTACTGATAATAATTGTTTGATTCTCATATTCAGGGAGCTCCTCCGGTGAACATGTGAATATCTGATGAATTTGTGCCTGCTACGGGAGAAACAAGGGAGATTGAAACCAAAATTTCCACGTCATATTTTGGAATTTGTTCCCCCCTCTGACAATTGTCTATAGGTGCATGTTCCATGTGCAGGCATCAAAGTGTGCATATTTGATGTTGGTTTGAGCATCTTATGGCTATTTGTTGAATCTTAGTTCTTTTTTTTTTTTTTGGTGAATATTGAATCTCAGTTTTAGATAATGTGATATAGACGTTGTATCATCTGTTGGATTACTGTGACACTGTCAATTCCCAGGTTCTCAGTAAGTCAGGTTCATTTTTAAATTTGTTCTTACTCCGCCCTCTGGTTCTTCCCCCTGGAGATAGACGAAAGAAATTAGTCCCAGATCATACCATATACCCATGGACTGGATTCATAGTAGTGTTTAATTGTCTGATTAAAAAAGGGTCGCTGTTTAATTAGTCATTGTTAGTCTATGAAGGTCCATCCCCATTCCCCGGGGAGGTTATGAGCATCGAGGTGCTCTAACTAATCAATTTTGCTTGATCAAACAATCGTGTATTTATAATCAGGTTCATGTAATTCTTTTTTCTGAGCTGCATCTTACTCGCAAATTGCGAGGAATACGGGAAAGGTTTATTATTGTTGTCGTTATTGACGATGTTGCTATTTTGTTGGATATTTGCTTTCTAGCGTTAGCGCTTTGAAGTTCATTTCTTTCTGTTGTGGCCCCACTCTTCTAAGTTTGCTTCCGTGAACTGTGAAGCTTAGACTGCTATCCTAATTTAACATAAACACACCGGTAATTAGGTATGACGTCTAAAGAAAAAATTTACAAAAGTAAAAACTGCTCGGTACCCTCTAATTAATAAAATGATCATGCCCATCGTTTCATTGGAGCAACAATTAGTAATATTAATACCTAAGACTATCCCTACCTTCGCATTCATCTGGTGTATACAAGATTCTCATGGAGCAATAACCTTTTTGAAGCAACAACGTAAACGTAACCACTAACTAGGATGACCTCTTTAACCGTAACGTCAACCTTTGCTATGGAAAGAGAGTCGTTGATTGGTTGGCCGAAAAAGGGCAATATAAGTACGACGAAGCCCCCCTTCAAGGGCATCCTACAGGCTTTGTTTCTCTGGTTTTCTCTGAAACAACCCAATTCTTTGTATTGCAATAGTTCTCTCCCCCAATGTAGACTACTTCAAATTGAACTCTCATCCAAAAGCAGCTAGTTCATAATTAATAAAATAACATCTCATGATAATGATTATGTATAGCCTCCTTTTAAGTTCATTATCCAAACTTATCCACGGAATTTAGGTAAAAGATAACTAATGGAATGGATGGCCCTCCAGAAATCAAGAGGACTAAAAGATGAAAAGCTAAAGGGACATTATGCTGCCAACATTTGATAGCAGAGGAATCTAAAGGGCACTGCATATTCTTCTTGCTAATAAAATTTCAGTTGATGCATGTGCAGCCTACTTTGACGCACAAAAAGACGAGGTTTCTGAATTTTGTTTGATTCATTAAATTAATTAAGGACTTAAATAACTGTCGCCCATGTTATCCCCCACTCTCAGATGCTTTAATATTAATCAATAGATGATTAATTAGGTCCAGGTGAAGCAACTGTCTCAGGATATATGCTCAACTAAGAAAACGCCCTCCAGAATATTCCTTTCCATTACGCACCTCATTCTCTCTTATCATAGTATGGCAATACCTTTATAACCATTCTACGCTCTGCTCGGACGTGTAAGAATTCTCTAGATCTAGTGATTGAAAAGTAAAACTTGGTGTTTTATCAGATCGAAATGAATCTGTGGACACTGATCTCTTAGTTCATACGTTAATGCACCAAAATTGACCTGCTAGTAGTATTAATATTATAATTCCAGATAAAAATAGTGGTTTATGTGTCAGGTAAAAATTAATCGTGATTAATTTTTAATTGGGTTTTGCGTAAAGCTGGAAAGTTGACGAAGCAGCTTTTGGATTAAACTTTGATGCAGATTGGTGGACGGTGGCTGGTTGCTACTGGTGGCTGCCTTTTTCACTGTGTTGTTATGTGCGTAACTAAAATGACTTCGGCGCACGTTCTGTCAACTCGTTAATTCGTCGAACTGGTGGCCATGTAATTATGCTTGATCCTTCGTCATTAAGCTAAACCTAATCTCTTCTTTTTTTTTTTTTAATGAAAAAAACCCAATCTCTTCCCAATGGCCCCATCCTCATACCATGATACGATAAAAGCAAAAAGTTAATCTTACCTTTTTCACGAACAAAGACTTGACTAAGATATGTGTAAAGTCTTTTATTTTAAAAATTTCACTCGACTCTTCTAGTCGTCTTTTAGTTATGTTTTTTCGTGCGTCACTATTTATATCATTTTAAGAATATATACTCCATCTAGGTATAAAGATAAGAACCATATGATTAATTTATAAAAATAAAAAAAATTAAATTATTTATTTGTAATAAATTATTTATATTATTTAAGAATATGTGTTGATTTTTAATTTTTAAAATTCTCTATTTAATTATTTGCATTAAAAACTTTGTACCTTCATTAGTCAACCCCTTGTATAGAGTAAATGCAATAATGTAATTGAGAAAAGATTTATAAATTTTTTAGAGAAGCTAAATTGACATCTTACATTTAGAATTAAGATAAAATTTTTAATCAACTCCTATATTTAGAACACATCTGTGTATTTATGAAAAATCCAAGGAAATTGCCCTCTTGTGGCTTATTGTTAACATTGATTAATAGTAACGTTATGATGCTGTATAAGCTTTTTATTTTTGTGGGCCAAAACTACTTTTATAATTTGCACATATTTTTATTTAAAAAGCTCTGATTTGAGAATCCTAAAGCTATTTCACGTACTCTGCTTTTGATTTTGTTTGGACGAATATGACCTTATTTCCGATATCTTTTGCTCTGATGGGGCCCCCATGTCCTGATTTTGGTCCATAAATAGCCGACTCCTTGGCTTCAGTTCTCCCCTTTTCCCTCCCTTTCCTCTCTCCGGTTCACTCTTGAAGCGCCGGTTTTTCTTTCATTATTCTTGCTGCTTCCGCCATGTTCTTCCATGACGACGTCGTCCGATCCCTCCAGTTCCCTTCATGCACGCTTCAATCCTTGCTGACTCCAGGTGAGGTAGAGGAGTTATTGTCCCTCATTCGAGGCGAGGATCCGGCCAGTCCCAGCTCCGGTTCGCAAGCATCAACCCGGGCACTTTACTCGTTGGACGAGAGAAGGCGCAGGCGCATGCAGTCGAACAGGGAGTCAGCCCGGCGGTCCCGCTGGAGAAAGAAGAAGCATTTAGAGAACCTCACGAGCCAAGTGAACCGCCTAAAAACTGAAAACCGAGAACTCAAAAACCAGCTGGGCTTCACCCTTCACCAGCACGTCATAGTCTCCCTCGAGAACGCCCAACTAAGATCCGAATCCGAATTCCTCATGTCCCGGCTGTCGCATCTATATCGGGCTCTGGATACCACTCTAAGCCCCTAAACAATAACCAGGAACAAAAGAAAGACTATATATATGTAGAGGTCTCACTATATATACAATAAAAACTCATTCTCACGCCACACTGAACCAGAAACTGGTTCGTGGATGGAGGTGACCCATATATAAGTGAACTGTAAGTTAGGTGTTTGATGTTTCTTTTGTTTTCTTTTGTTGTAAGTAGGAGAAGAAACGAAAGGGGTACTGGTTTGGAGAAGCCCCACGTCGTTGGAAGTACAATGTAGAGACATGAGAGGTCTTGCTTTTTTGATAATGTTATCATTACCTTTTTCTTTTAACTGCTTTAATTAATTAATGTGTAGTGTTCTGATAATGATTAGCGAGAAAGATGTAGAAATAACGAAGGAGCCAGCTAGTAAAACAAATGAGGCCGGACGGGCATCTTCGCTGGAATGTTAATTGTTGGGATCATGGGTGTCACATTCAATGTAAAAACACACAGTACACACACGTCGCTTGTATGGGCCAAGCCTAACGTTGTAGCAATTCAACCTCTGTGTTTTTCCCTCCTTATGATTAATAGTCTTGTTGGACAGAATATCTTTATTTAATTTGATCATATGGACTTGACCAAAGACGTTGGTGGGGAAAGATATTTGCAGAGACACGCCTTCCCTGTCTCTCTTTATAGCTAACCCTCCTTCCTTTTCTTCTTTTTGCCTTTTTTCTCTTTTTAATCATATATATGCATGAGATAAAGCAAATGCAATAACTTATAGGAGGGCCGGGGAAATAGTACTGACACTTAGGTGGCATATTCATGACCAGATTATATATTCTTTAGCGTTCCCGTACGTGTTCGTTCCACCACTCTCTCGCCCCAGGACCTGATGAACCAAAAAGGAAAAACCAAAGTAAGATTAAGAAAGAAAGCGCATAACAGTCAAATGACCAAAGAGCAAAATGAAAACGTTTGGCTAAAATTGTCGCAATATCTCACAGATGATCCCCACGTGTAGTTTGTATTGATCATCTGTAAAATATACTAAATATGTGTGACCCGCCTGAGCAGTTTGTGTCATTTTTAATGCCGAAAAATCCAAATAATACAGCTAGTCACCTTTTGCTGCTACTATAATTACTTAATGAGAGCACAAATTGACAATTATATATATATATATATATATTTATATATATATATATATGAAGGTGGGGTAAGAGATACTCCAGCAGCAAACCATTATATATGCACGGAAGGATATGTAGATGATGCGCGTATGTGAGAGATAGAAATTTTGCAAATATCACATTATGAATTTAGCCATTCTTAGTTTGTTATCGTGCGGTATCAATTTATCATCTTAACCCTTCCAATGTTCAATTGATTACAATCTTCCTTTTAATAAAATGTTTCTAAATTATTGATCAATTATTAATTCAAAGGATTTGAATCCTTGTTGTCTCAACATAATATTGGATGTCAAAAATGCATATAACCCTTTTTTAAATACTACTTCCTGTCCTTAATATAAGATTTTATTTGATTTTTATTTTAGTCATAAATATAAAATCTCAATTCACTTTATCTTTTTATATTTATTCTTTTTTTTCAAGATAATCCTTATAATAATGATATGTCTAGCTACCACACTTGATTAGCAAGGATTTTTTAGAAAACACAACACTTATTTATCATAAATAACTAACTTAAACTATTTTTCTTAATTAATCTATTCAAATTAATTAATTATCTCTTATATTAAAGATCGGTCATAGTATATTATTATGATAATGTTGTGCATGTACAGCTTGAAAATATAATAAAATTAGCGGATGATGGCTCATTGAAAAGTTTGCCTCCCTGATGGTTTAAAAAATAGCCCTCGATATCATGTGACCCATGCTCTACATTTAATTTAATAAAGGTCACTCTATTATTATTCATTACCTCTAAGCAGTGGCTTATTATAAATTTATATTGTAGGTATTATTCTAATAAGATATTAATGCTCACATAGTTGCATTTGAGTTCTGTCATGTCATTATATTAAAAGATAAGAGTTGTGTTATTTTTAAATGGGAAGACTGAAATTGTTGGCCAACAAAAAAAGGGGGAAGACTGAAATTGTAGTTAGACTATATATGTACTCCTCCGGTCCTTAATATAGGACTCAATTGGTGAGTTGGTTTTGGTCCTAAATATAAGACCCATTTCTCATATTTATCAATTATCTCTAGATTACTCCTATGGATACTCTTTCAACCATAATCAAGTAGAAGATAAAGATGGAGTATTAAGAAATATGATTATGGTATTTTAGGAAAAACGCGTCATATTTCTTATAATTAACTAACTTACCTGATTTTTTTAATCTAATCAAATTAGTTAAATAGGTCTTATATTAAGGACCGGAGGAGTACTAAACATTGATCATCCAGCCACAAAGTTATTTTCTACATATGCTCGTCAAAGAATTCCTATTGGCTTCACTCGGGGGGGGGGGGGGAATCCCCAATGGCGCACGCGCGCACACATACGGAGTACGTCACTGTGTGTGTGTTATCCCACTTGCAATTCATGCGAATACTTTAATCAGGACGATACGCGTAGAATTGAAAAAAAAAAAAAAAAAAAAAAAAGGGAAAAGCTAGCCACTGGAAAATCAATCTCACGTAGCTGTATGGGTAGGTGTAATTGCGTCGGTTCTTATTACGTTATCACACACTGCATCAAAACGAACAAAATATTGGAGTATATCAAAATATAATGCGCATCAGATCAGTGCTTATTAATTTAGTGCTGTTGTATAGACACACACATATATGTACATGTCAATGATAATATGTACATGTCAAGAATTTTCAACATCATTAGACGACCCAAAACAAAACGACGTCCATGAAAGAATTAGAATTGATTAATTGAATGTGAATTAATTAGTAATATCTGATAATATCAACATGAAGCATGCAGAGTGTTTGCCGTGTTCAATGATTGAGGAAACAAAAAGAGAAAGACGAACATGCGTGCTTGCTTTGAAGGCCATGGACAGTTTAATTACCTCACAAAGTCACACTACTCTCTCTTTTCTGATGAGTGGGTCCTTTTCCATCCAAGTGCAAGGAATGGATCTCATTTTCAGATTCGGAGTCCCCATCAAATCCACAAACTTTTATATTACTCTCACCACTACAACATTAAATAAAAAAAAATAAAAAAAATATGTGAAGAAATTAATTAAAAAAAAGGACATATATACAGCTTCTTCATCCGTAAGTATTATTCTTCAATTGGGGCCCCTTCTCATTTTCTTGTTGACCATAATTAACAAACAACGTACGCAGTCAAGCTTCTGTTCCTCACTTTTCTTCATGAGCAAGTTCTCAATACTGGAACCTACCAGAAGATTAATTGTTGTTGTTCCAGAGTTTGGAGAAAGAAAGAGGAGCTATATTTTGACATGATAGATTATCTTAGATCCTATTTATAAGACAATCTTATCAAGATTAGCACATATAATCAAACTTGTATTAATTAATACCTCGGGTCTTATTTATAAGGCCTCTCGCTTATAGACAGATAATTCCTCAATATTTTGTTCATACACAACAAAATATTTTCTTCTCTATTTTTCTAAAAAATAAAATAGAAATAGAATAGAAATTATATTCTTATAATATCAATACTACAAATGAGGTCTTATTTTTATAAGACCGGAGGTAGTAATTAATACAAGTTTAGTTATATGTGCTAATCTTGATGAGATAACTTGATTTCTCAAGCTAGATTAATAGGTTATTACTGAACACAGCAATAATAATTAACGGCGGCGAACATTAATTATTTACATTATCCTTTCAATGCTGTCGTGTCTTTCATTCTTTTTGTCATCGATAAGACAACACTTTATCACTCGAATGATATTTAATTTGTGTGGTTTAATTCCTAACCTTTCCTGTTTCAAAATTTCAGTTTTTTTTGGGGGCCTGAATTATTTCAAATTTCATCACTTCAAAGAAGCTGGCCCTTGCCTAACCTTATTATTTTATTTCTTGTAATGATTTTCAGTTACGGTTTGATTTTGTTTACTCCGAAAAATGTCCGTTTTCGACTGGTAGATGGATAAGCCTTCAAAACTAGATAAAAGGTCGTGCTCGTATTTCATGTTTTATATTAATTGATTTTACTTGGTTTTAGATTAGGCGAGTTGGCGACTGATTTTTCAATCTCCTCGAATCTTGTCCAATATCAATAGTTTGGCAAAATCTTAAAGAAAAAAAAAGGTCATCGATAATAATCTATAATAGAAACTACAAGTTAATGGCAAAAAAAAAAACTACAAGAAATTATTTATTACAGCGTGGAAACCGAAGAAGGTGTTTTAAAAAACTACAAGAAATTATTTATATCTTGTTGGGAAAATTTTTTGGTCCAATTAATGATTTTCATCGTTTTATATTCTACTACCCACTATACATAACACATATTTAAAAAATACAACTAAATTACTGTCTTCCTCAGATCCCCCTTTTTTTTTTTTTAAACTATTAAATAAACCCGTGGTTATAATCAACGTATGTCTTATTTGTATGGTGTTTATATTAATGGTAAGTTTTGTTCATTAAAAAAATAATGATTTTATGAGAGCAAACTGGGGAATGTAGAATTATATGCATGAGGAAAAATATTTTTTATGAAGGGCATGATAGATGCGCATAAAAGGAAAATTATATGGAGTTACCTTCTATTCCCCCCTAAAAAAATTTGATTACGTATTAAATATTACATAAATTCATGAGTCATGAATCTCCATTTGTTTTTTATTTTATTTTTTTAATTTCGAAGCTGCTTTCATTTGCATGCTACTTTGCTCTGCTAGCACTTGAATAAATACTACCTCCGGTCTTAATTATAAGAGTTAATTGACTAATTTGAAGAGATTAAGAAAATAAGTTAAGTTAGTTACTTGTCATAAATAGGTATTGTCTTTCCTAAAATATCCTTACTAATCAAGTGTATTAGCTAAAACTATCATCGTTAAAAGGACTATCTTGGAAAAAATACATAAATATTAGAGACAAAGTGAATTGGGGTCTTATATTTAGGATCAAAATAAAAATCAAACGAGCTTTTATATTAAATATCGAAGGTAGTATTACATAAATTCATGAGATTTTTACGGACGACGCATTGTTAAACAATTACCTAATTAAAATGTTCGATTGTTGGACCAAGTCTATGGGAAAATATACTCTTTCGATTCTTACAATGTTCCACCCACGTCATATTTTTAATATAAAAGTTAGTTAACTAATTTGAGTAGATTAGAGAAGTGTATTAAGTTAATTATTTATATTAAATATGTGCTGTATTTTCTAGAATACCCTTACTAATCATATGTATTGATTAGAACTACTATTTAATAGAATCTTTAACATATGCAATTACTATAATGACTACTTCAAAAAAAATCAATAAACACAAGAGACAAGTGAATTGGAGTCTTATATTAATGATTAAATTAAAAATCAAACGAGTTTTTATATTAAATACTGTGAGTAATAATATATAAAATATATTGAAAAATATGAAAAAAATAGACAAAAATTTTTAATTAAAAACTTTATTGATGAGAAGAAGCAGATAATTTTTTTACATATATAAGGTATTAATACTCTATTAGCATGGTTATTCTAATTCTTACTATACTTTTTTTTAGGTACAAGTATTTTCTTATTAAAAATAATCTTATTTAAAATATTATTAGATACTAAATATAGACATATTTCTGAATGTGAATTTGAAACTTAGTTCTGTTCGCTTGCTAAATGGATCTTAAGGCTAAAAAGTCCTAGATAATCAGCACGGTTCATAATCTGTCTGTATTCGAATAGGCCCAAAATGTCAGATCCAAAATTTGGAAGACCTAAATAGCTCGGCCCAGACTCGTGGACGTCATATTGTAGAACGAGGGCAAATCTGTAAAATGGGAGAAAATTCAAATCCGGAAGAAAGCTTTTCTCGCAGTGACGCGCAGCCCGCCTTGTGGCAAATATTCAATTAGCATTAGGCTTGAGGTAACCCAGGATCGTGGATAGATCTTTGATAAAATGGAGAAGATCTGCGTCGCAGTCCGAGTTCGGCCTCGGATTTCAGAGGATTCCTTCTGTGGTAATTTCTGGAAGGCTGAAGAGAATCGCATTTCTCTTCACAAGGTTCATGGCACTCCTTTGTCTGCCTATTCTTATGCTTTTGGTATTTCCTCATTCTTGTCGAAATTCATTCTCATGGAGTTAGTATGTCCTACTTTTCTCTCATTCTCATTCCTGTTCCATTTTCCTTCATTGCAGACCACATATTTGATGAAAGCAGCACAAATGCTAGTGTCTACGACCTCCTTACTAAGGATATTATAAATGCTGCTGTGGAAGGTTTCAATGGTATGTTTTGCTCTGTCCCTGAGCATTGCAAGCTATATTCAACTAAAATTAAAACAAGACAGGACTTTATTTTTAATGTGCCATGTCGCTGTGCTGATGCTGAAGTTAATTGTTGGGCCATGCGCGTGCAGGAACTGCGTTTGCTTATGGGCAGACCAGTAGTGGCAAGACTTACACTATGAATGGCTCAGAAACAGATCCGGGGCTAATTCCTCGTGCAGTTGAAGATATATTTCGCAAATTCAGATGGTAGGTACTGCCAGGAGTTGTTGAATTCGATTTACCTTTTCTTTTCATGATGATGCCTGATTTTGAGCCAATTGATTCTCAGGCATCTGATCGTGAGTTTCTTATTCGAGTTTCTTACATGGAAATCTATAATGAAGAAATCAACGACCTTCTTGTGGTAGAGAATCAGAAATTGCAAATTCATGAGAGTTGGAGGTTGGACTGACCTTTTTTTTTTTTTTTTGTAGTTAGAACTTTAAACTATGAAGGTGTATAAATTTACTGACTGGTTTGCCTTCAGCGTGGAATATTGTTGCAGGCCTCCGGG